>NC_050470.1:22660855-22915855 GCF_013373865.1 Monomorium pharaonis | reverse complement strand
AATCTAAATAATTTATTATCCGAACGTCCATCTCTGTCATCTTTGTGAAAAAAAATAACAATATTATTTCTATGCGTTCGTAAATGAAAAGAATAAACAGATGTATGTATAACGAGAAACGATATCATTGTATGCGGGTGCTACTTTTAAACTTAGAGCGTGGGTTATAACCCAGTTTCTTTCCATTCTTGTGGATTTTGTTATGTGTGAAGCTTGTACCTTAATATACTTTCGATTTAACGAGACGCTATTTTTAAAATATCGAATACTCGAAGTACATTATCTGCCGTATTGCTAATATTAATGAAAAAGAGATAATTTTTTCTACATGGAGTAATTACTTTTTTTTTAAGGCATATATTGTTCCGTTAACATTACATAAAACTTGAATACAAAGAATATACATATATTTGTTAGCGGATAATTTAGGAACATTACATATGTTCAGTATTTTATTAACTGCAATTGTTTACTTTTACTAGGTTACTTTTACGCTTTTTTAATTCCGCATCACATAGTGTTAACATTTCTTTTTCATAGAATATGTTTAAAAAATAATTTGCAACAACATAGAAATAAAATTTAGTGTTTTATCTGCTTTGTAACGAAAACATGTTTCGCTAATTATGGAAATGCAAATGTCTTATCTATAATTACGTTATTACGGAATTAAAAACAATTGCCACAAAATTGTTATCGTTTTAAGTATCTTTTAGATTTACATGTGTGCTCCAACAAATTGTAATTCAATTACAAGGTGTTTCTGTTCCACTGTTGTAAAAGCGTTATGGTAAAAGAGCGAGATTCGTTCCGCGATGAAATATAAATTTCTGATCGCGTCGGTGAATTATAGACGTGCTTGGAAAAACGGCTGACCGGTGCTTTTTCCATTAAAATGTTTAAATGATTTAGCGAACACGCTCGTACGCGCTGCGACCGCGAAATATTTCCTCGTGGCTGATGAAGGAAAGGAAAGTGCAAGGCAAGGGCGAAATTAATAACGAAATGCAACGTTAAATGGAAAAATATCATATCGGCGCGAAGTACCATTTTTAATTTTACGCTGTGAGAACTCGATCGAAGGATAGAGAGGCCGCGGCTTAGACGAAAAGTAACGGAGGAAAATAAAGAGAAATGTCGCATCATCGACGAGAGAGAAAAGTGAGATAATAAATAAGCGGAGAACATTCCGCGGTGAATTATATATGTGCCTGAATCGGCGACCGAGGTTATATCGGGGAAAGTTACGGTCGAGTTTGCTAACAAATGCGGATAAGGATTTAAATGTAGCTAGCCTCCCTCGTCCTATTCGCGGAAATTGATTTTCTTGAAAAAAGATGAGCGCGATTCAAATAATGCGACTTTATTGGAGTAACAAGATTTTGTGATGAGCGGTTTCCGAGATATTTGAGGATGTCTAAGAATAAAAAGATTGGCTCAAGTATCAGCTAATCGCATGAATATTGTTACAATGTTCGTGGAAAACGATCGTTTATAATGATATAATGATTAAATTACATTGAAAAAGACGTATTAGTTCGTAATTAATATATTAATGTTACATTCTTGAAATTTCCAAAATTCCTAGTAACAATTTGCAGTTTGAATATTGCTAATATTGGTATTATTAATCGTGAACAAAAATTAATAATTTATTAATTATTTTAAATGGTAATAATTTGATACAAAAACTATTTTCATAAAAGACATTTTAAAGAGGACAAGTAGACTTTGAAATTTTATTTCAAGCAAAGTCAAAGACAACTATTTTCTTCTCAATATCTGATAAATTTAAAATGACTTTAATTTAAATTTTTTGTAAGTACGCATTTTTACTATTCCATTTTTCCATAAAAAAAAATATAAACTAAAAATTAACATCGCAAAAATGCTAGATGAATGCAATAGTTGGCATAACGAGGTGCCGCAGTGCTACAGAGAAATGCAATTCGAAAGCGGTATCGTAACTGGTAAGCGATCCAATGCGGAATGAAACAATGGGGAATAGACGAATAAGTAAAAATAAAAGAGTATCGTGGCAAAGAGAACGATGTTTGCATAATATATGAAAATTTCGAAGCCATCCTCTCGGGGAATCATGAACGGGTGAGACTAGCCAAGAGATGAGGGGTAGAGCCTGGCGGAAAGGTCAGAGTGGATGCACTCCGGCGGAAGGAAGTTGGAAAATAAGAAGGATCTGCGGGTCACACAGGAAGCAAGGCGGCAACTGAAGTTGCTGGATTTCCGGGATTCTTTTGCCCTTACTACGCCGTCATCGTGGCCGTCGTCGTCGTCGTCGTCGTCATCTCCATGCGCCTTTCAGTCAGCTTGTTTCAAAAGTTGTTTCTTATTTATTCATGAATTACGCGACGCGCGCCTTGCCGCATCAAAGGCAGACGCTCCGCGCAAAATATACCGGTGAAGAAACTTTCTATCCGCCACTACGGAAATCCGATGTTATCCCCGGCTAGAAGCTGGCAGGATTAATGGGATCGATCGATTCTCGATCGCATAGCCCTCGTCGTAGCCCGAGACGCTCGATCGATGAGAAACTTTTAAGCGCGGTTTTAATTGGACGACACAGTATCTCACCTGCCGCAGTGCAGATAACCGCTGTAATAAAATGTTAAATATTTCTTTACTGAATAAAATATATATGCCTGTCCGATCGCCTATTGTCGGGACAACATAAAGAACACGATTCGCGTCGTCAGTTTTCATAGCGAAGTATAAGTCCAGCTCTCCCGACAAAATCAATAAACCATATCGGTTTATACATATAGGCGTCTCATTGAAATTCATAGATAAGAAAATAAGCATACGGGAGGGATACTTACAGCTTTTTTATTATACTTTGCGACGACTAAAAGCTGAACATTTATACTTATGGATTATAGCATCCATTAGGTTCAAATTTTTAATTTTATATGACTTCCGGAGTAAACATGTATGTGTATAACTGCAAATCGTGTAGATTATTATGCATTTCAAATCTTTATAACTTTTTATCAACATCATATTTTGAGATACACGTTTCCTGTTTCATTTATTTGTTTGTTGACAAAAACTGAATATACGTCTAACATCTCATTTGTTATCGAGCTCTCACAACGATCTCATTCGAGATAATCGAAAAGTGGAAATAAAACTTTGATTTCCGTCTTAAGACCATTCTTGACCCGCTATTCTTCAAGATCAAATGGCACCGTAATCTTGGCATGATGTGAGCCCGAACGAACCTCGAGATTCACGGCACGTCGAAGGACTTAATTCGCGAAACGTCCAGAAAGGTGGTAAGCATGAATAATCGCTATGCCATGTTCCGCAGGTCGACTTTTGCAGACTCGGCCGCTTGAAAGCGGGGAAACCATCTATTACGCATCATTATCGAGTCTCGATTTATAATCCCCGCGAGCAAACTCCCCTCAACTGGCTTCTAATACTTTATTGAGCGATCGGTCGGTTCTTCAAACTGCATCGCCATTGAATCGACACACTTAAGCGCCGGTATCAGAAAACTTCATAGAAAATATTTAAGTTTTTCATTAATGACTAGATAAGTGTGTACTAATTTTTTGTGTTTATAGTTGAGTCTATTAAAAAACCTTATTGTCATATATAACTTATAACGTAAACTTAAAAAAACTTAGCAGTTTTTAATTTAATTCTATTTGTAAAGATATAAAATAAAATTAAATTTAATTATATTTAACATTAAATATATATTTAACTGTAAAAACTTTGGGAGAGAAAGAGAGAAAGCGAATTAAAAGAAAAATAGGAAGGGATTTGTCAACTTTTTGTATATGAAATGCATAACGATATAAGTTTCAAAAACAAGTAGTCCAGAAATTTATTAATAATTCTAAATACAATTATGATGTAGAAATAATTTTGAAGAACAGACTTTTTTTTCTTTAGCAGTAAGTTAACCACCAATATTTTCTTTCTCTTCTCTTTTTTTTGTTTAAGTGATGATTGAGGATTAAAAATGTAAAGAATTACATGTTTTACTACTAGTAATGGTAATTTCTTAAAAACTCGATTAATATATAATAGGATAAATGTAATTATTTATAACTAAATATCGATTGTTGTTGGCAGAAATACTCCCACATTAAAGTTTCAGCTAACCTAATTAAGATTCTCTCTCATCAGAATCCTTCATATAATGTTATCGTCTAACCACGATAACGAGCTTCTCGTTTCCCCATACCGTTCGCCATCGTAGAGAGAAGCTGGAAAATTTAATACCACTCTCATCGATATGACACGATGCTCTAGGCTTGGATCGTTTATCAAACTGCAAATTAACGTACTTGTTTAAATACGAGTTTATGACGTTTCTAACCATCCATTATGATCCATTACCTGAATTTGCAATCGACGAGGCAGCACAAGCAGGTGCATTAATAATAGTCTAATGAAATCTGATATTTATTACGACCTAATTTCTGAAGATGATAACAGATGCAATGACGCTGCTAACTTTGGCAATTTATTTAAATATATAACTGATTAAAATTCTTGCGCATCCAATATGTCTGTTAGTGGTAACGGTAAATAACTATTAGTACTTGCTTCGGCAATACATATATATGTATATACTGAAATGGAAATAATTAATAACTATTAATTTATATTATACTATCAAAGATCGGTTAATACGTCCATATCTCATTCATTATTAATCTTATTAATGAATTTATTGCTAACTAGTGATTAAAATTTCAATTGTGTATTAAGCAAAATTTTTTTTACTAATCACTAAAGAATTATCTGCTACATTCTGTAGACAACTAGCTGAGAATGCATTCTTGCACGGTATAAAATTCAGAAAAACAGATCAATACTCCGATTTGCTCGAAGAATAATTCATGAATTCCAGTGTGAGTGGTGCATTAATCGGTAACTATAATGTTTTTCAAATCGTGTTGGATAACTAATGTGCACGATGCAACTTTATCTGATTTATGATCTGTTAAAAGTTTAGGAGGACGGAAAAACAGAGGGGTATACGTTATTTTGATGTAACATTTCGTCAACGTCATCTAAACAAGTGTCATAAATCGATCTCGCACGCGAATCCACATCGCGATTTACGCGTCGCAATTTGAGTTCCTACTCTTGGAAATATTTACCGAACAGTCAAGATAACGGTTTACTATGTGAAAGTAATAAATTCGCCATTGGATAGGACAATACAAAGAGCAGGAGAGGGCGCCGGATTTCTCTTCCCTTTATCAATTTCCGATGCACTCAAAGTTCTTTTATATCGCGAACGCTTTCATGGACGTCCTTCCATTCCCTAAATGCATTTCGACGTGCAAGAGATTGGTCGATTTCTTGCTTCAGCACGAGCAATGTCTCGGATCTGTTGCCTTGGTATACAAAATGTGTCGAAAATCATGCAAATCAGATGATAGAAAACAATATAACTCATAAATCCTCATTAAATTTTACAGTATATTTAATTTAAGTCAAATCCTTTACTCTTATTTTCGAACATAAAACATGTATGAATAAATTTTATACTTTAAATTATTATAGTCAATTATAGTTGAATTATATAACTTATGAAATTATGTACAATTATGATTAAATGTGATAGGTGTGTTATTTTTAAGTATTGTTTGTTTTTTACAGTGCTCTCTAAAACTTATCTCTACAAAAAAGTTTATACAATATGCATGATTTATTTTATATAATAGAGAAAATATAGAATATAAATGTAAAGGAAATAGAAATATAGGACTATAGATAAACATTTTCTCCTTTTTTATTAGATTTTTTAAAATTATTTTAAAAATTATCGCAATAAAAGATGCAAATATTATTTTAAGTTATCTTAATTTTCTCTTTTTAATAATCTTTTGTTTTTAAACTTTAATAGCAATTTCTACATAAATTTTATAACTTAACTTTTTGTACTGCATGAAAAAGATTTCCAATTATTCTTTTTATTTTATTTTGGTTTATTTATATTTTTTTTATCTGTATATATTTTATAGTAATCTATTATAAAGTTTGAATATTAAATTTGTTTCACGAATACAAATTACTTTATAATAAGATATTGTGTTGCAATTTTTTTAAACAAATTTTGAACATATTTTGAAGGTAAATTTACGTATCATTAATACCATTTAATGACGTGGCATTAATACACATTTGCAAGTCTCTGACGTGCGTCTTAACTGTGCCGGCTGTTCGGCTTACGAATACCTCCAGGAAGCGCCTTAGGCATGCCATTGTATACCTTAGTGCTCCAAACGTTTACTGAATGTCCCCGAGATGTGCCATTGTCTGTCCAAATATTCAGAATGTCCGCACGATGCTCCGCGGACACTATTATGTTAGTTAGGTCTGTGCATTGTATACTGTTTATTACGTAATCGCTAGATATACCAGCTCATTTAAATACGCACTAATGTGCAGCTGCACGCATCGCGTATATGAATATGAAATGCAAATGCCAGATATATAATTATATATCGTTTATGTATTTTAAGATTAAGCACAGCAAAGTAATGAATTGACGGATTATATCGTACAACAAAATTAAATTAGAAGGATTTTCATTACGAGACAAAATGTTTCTCGACTGTTCCGTGACGTATTTAAAATTCACTTTTAATTAACTAAATATTAATCCAAGCGTGCAATTATTTGTGTTGCTAATATATTTTAACAATTACGTTATAAATTAAATTTCTGTGAATTTTAATATCCGTTTAAATTAACTGTACGTTCTTGCAACTTCAATACTTGATTTGTCAAAATTTTCAATTTTCTACTACTATTGAAAAGTTTATATTGTTCAGGATTTGATTAATTTAACAAGCGTTACCTTCGCAGTTTCTTTCCAATATTCCATTTCTTTTCAGTGCGCTTGAGAGAATACCTAGTATCTTTCTGACACACTATCTGCAATATGAATTAGTGGTAATATAACTATCGCTCGTGTATGATTTGCAGCGAACAAGTTAGTAAGAAACTCCCCCGGGAAGAAAACTTACACTAAAATAAGTCGGAAAAGAACGGCAGTATACAGCATTCAATAAACCAGACACGTAGTCTCCCTGACCGGCCAGCACTTGCGTTTTTTCGCTTATCGATTTAACTTCCGCGTTTTCATTTCGCGAAATATTCACGTGGATATGAGATTTCCCGTTCTTCTCCATATCTATCGCGAGTATTCGTCTGAACTTGCAGTCGGATTTCAAGTCGAGCATAAAGCCAGTAAGCACATTCGTTGGGCATGTGATTTTCATCTTTTTTTTTTTTGTTCTGCACTTCTCTTTACCCGTTCCTATCTTTCTCCGTCTTTTTTTTTTTATTCGATTTTTTTTTCCTTTTTTCTCGTTCTCATTTTCTATAATATAAAACTGACAGGCAAGATCGCCAAGCACACGATTCTACCGACTTTCTTCCTCTATTATGCATTCTACTTCTCATTTTCTTCTTTCTCTTTCCGTTTCCTTTTCTTTCTCCCCTCTTTTCTCATCTTCCGCATTACTCATCCTCCGTCTTGCTATTTCTTTATCTGCTATTTCTTATCTCATCCTCCTTTTTTACTCCTATTCTCCACTGATTTCTCCCTTGCTTCACCTCTTGTCTAAAATAGAAGAAACATCCACGTTTTCTCGTCAAGTACGTATTATTCTCTTCTTTACCTCGCTTATCCTTTTTCTTTCTTGTACTTTTTCAAAATTTCCTATTTCTTTGTTTCAATTCCATCGTATCTTTTTTCTAAACATCAATTCCTTGCTTTTATCGTTCTTCATTCTTTTTTTCTTTTTTCCTCTTGTGTTTCACACTACTTTTTTATCCCTTTTCATTTGCTTCTCATAGTACAAATTTCTTTTCTTGTTGTTTTTCTTTCTCTGTCACCTGCTTTCTTTTTTCTCCTATATTTATTTTGTTTTCTCCCTCGTTTTTTTCACGCTTTCTTGCCTCTTCCGTTATTTTACGTCATTATTTTGTTCTTTTCGTTTATTCTTAATTATAAAGTTGTCTCCGTTTTTTACTATCTTCTTCGCTTCTGTCATATTATACTTTAATTCTTTTTTTCTTTTTACGCTCCATTTTCCGCTTTCCTCTTCTTGTTCTACTCTCACTTCTTCTCTTTCATGCATTTTACACTCTTTTCCTCCGTTCTTTCCTTCCGTTCTTTTGTTATTCTATGCTAACTTTTCTCTGTCCGCCATCGCAATTTCACCTTGGGGTGCCGGTGTGTATTCGCGTTTACACCGGCAAAAGCTTTTGTTCGCGAATTGAAATGCCCTGCAATTACGAGGCTCGCGGGAAGTATCACCTGTCGCGTGACGCAATTTCTTCGTGGCTCATTGTTATCGCTTTCTCTTACTATTCGCGGGATGGCTTAACGAGCTGGCCCCCCCACATCGATTTTACGCGAGATTTTGTCGTGTGCCCCCGAAGCATCCATTGGATATGGCGATACACAAAAAGCCGAATACCCGGCTGGCCGCCGAGAGTCGGGCAAGTCCACTTTTTCAAAGCTGTTACACGAAAGCTGGAAAACAGTTTGGCCGTATTTCACAGGAATGCCGAATAATGAACGTGCTGCAGTTTTGTAACTAAATGTGCAATGCATTTCAATTGTTAAAATCGAACGTGTCCAACGTTTAATTGATTTTTAGGATTAAACGTAGATCTAATCAATCTGTTTTCCTCCGTCCTCTGGTACGTGTTACCTAGTAGATGTGTTTGATACCAATTAAGCAGCTTACTGTAAAAGGTTTGTACTCTCTTTTTGAAGGTTTAGTTTTAAATTTTATAAATTACAGTGGATACGTAGAAAGCACGAAACTAGTTTTTGTATATATTTTTATAATGAACAACTCAGTTAATGAATTATATAACTTAATTCAAAATTCAGAAAGTTAAGTAATTAAACGTGTATTATAATTTTTAAATTATAAATAATTAATTTAATGATAGAAACAAACTTTTATTGTCTTAAACATATAATTATTTTATTAATATACTTAATTAAATTAACTTTTTATTTTTTATCATTACTTTATTATTTGAATTATGAAAAATATAATAATTATATTATTGTAATTGATTTTAAAAAATTGGAAGAAATTTTATTACGTTTTGTACAATAATTAAGAGTCAATTTTCCTAAAACAGATTACAGAAGTAATTATAGAAATATCGTTAATGTCTCTGTGCAAGCAAGCAGCAAATGTGCTTTCATTGATTAATAGATTGTCGTCTATTCAACTCGAATCCGGTTTGCGATTTTGCATCCTGTCCATAGCGTAAGTACATCAAACACGATTACATAGCCGATGGGACTTGGAATATGTTGGAGTTGCACGCGGTATTTCGGACGCGGTAATATCGGCGCAATTTGTCTTTGATACACACGAATTTCGCTGATAACGTTACGGTTATTATTTTGCAACTTTATTACCGCCGCATGCGGCTGCTTCTCGTTCCGCCGCCATTAATGTTATGTTTATGAATGATGGTTTCGACATTTTACTGTCATACGTACGGATACACCTACATATACGATGTTTAACGCTTCGAATGTACTACATTCACACAGATCCTACCTGTATTCATTGCGATTTATATTTATGTTAATATTTTAACGCACGTTTTATTCTTATTTGAACATGTTACACAAGTAAATATATATAGATATATACATATATATAATAAAAATAATTATTATTAATAATTTTTATTATAATTAGTACAACTTTAACATTTTATTATCTAAACAAATTATAAACTACTTATAAAGCACATATTTTTTTATTTGAAAAAAAAACGTAATGGATTTGAGCATGAAATGGATTTGAGCATCCTCTTGCTTAAATAATAATAAAAATAAATTTCCCATGAGTTAAAGAAGAAACAGACGGATAAATCTCGAAAACAAAAACTTTAGAATCCCAAAACAGACATAAAGAATAAACTGAATTTTTGATACAGAAACGTTATCAAGTTAATTTACAATTGCAAGCAGAAAAATTCCAAAATTTGGCCAAATAATAACTCTACAAAATAACGTGCCCGATGAATAAGCACTCTAAATTCAAAACAGTAACCAATGGAAGAAATCAGCGCCGTGGGATTTCAACGAGATTCCCAGATGGCAAGAACGACCCATATTACATCAGCTCCCACGCACTCGAATACCGAAGAAGTCGTCCGTTGCACCATTGGTAATGCTCTCCTGGCCGTATGTTTCGCGTAATTGCGGGGAATTTCAATGACATACGAGGCGAACGTTCTCTCATGTAAGTCAGCTCGATCTTACCGAGTCGTCGTAAATGCGTTTTTCGGCGCCTCAATCGCTCTTCTTTTCAACAAAAGCGCCGAATAGTGAAACTTCACTTTGTAATTTCACAAAATTCTTTAGCCATTTTCTCCTATCGAAGAAGAAGAGAATATAAGTTTGATTAATAGTTCACTAAAATGTTCTCCGCTATCGAAGAGAAGGAAAAGATTCGAGTGAACGCGTTTTTCGTTGCTAACTAGATTCTATAGCGCAAAAGAAATAATGGAATTCGAAGCTGCAATTGTAAATGATGTGTCGAGTAAGATTAAAGAGACTTGTTAATCCCTTTAGTTAATGAAATAGGATTTATCTGTTCGTAAAAAGTATTTATGTAGCATTGTCTCGAAAAACTTTAAACATTATATATATATATATATATATATATGCATAATTTTTAAAATATTTTTCTAAATCTTTTTAATTAATGCATTGTGTCAAATTAAACAATATATCTCTACATATAAGTTTTCTAGAGATACAGTACTGATGCTTTTATAAGCAGACCACATCATATGACAGTCTTCTCTTACGCGATGCATTAATTAGTTGAAAATGCATACGACGCAACTGGTTATTTTTTACTTAATTGAAGAGTATCTCAATGACAGGAGAAAAAGAGTTGCACTTTCCAACTGTGTAAATTCAATTCCTCTTACTTAGCGCTTGCGTCGATTAACTCGTCGCTCGACCAAAAAAAAACGCACTGCGAATTAATTACATCGCCGGGTAAACGCTACGTCCTCGCAGGTTACACAATTTCGTTAAGAGAACTCGTACCGTGTACTTTAATTCTTTCGCAGTGCGAAATTTTGCGAAAGAAAAGACCTCGTTCGGTGTCCCTCGTATTTTCATACCGCTGTGGAACGCTTTGACCTCCTCCGATTCCTTTGTTGTGCGAAATCCGATATTGCGCTATTCCAGTTCCGCCAGTCTGTGTAGAATGAGAGGAACGTTTTTCATTTATCGATATTCTTAACCCTTTGTTCCCCGTAGAGTGTTAGGAAACGTCAGAAGTTTGCACTTTCTTCTGTTACCGTCCCTACAGCGGACGATAATTGGAACTCTTAATCCCGTAGAAGCTTAGCGAAGGGGTTTATCGATCCTAGTAGTAGTTACTCCGTTATCAAATAATGCATAATGAGATGTATTACTTTCCCGTATAACGTCGTATTTTTTAAATTATATATATAGTTATACATTTCAAAATTATTATTAAAATCACTTCTCGCTATTCCTTTTTCTCATACATTACAGTCTAGTAATAGTATTTTGACTTATAATTTCATACGAGTATTTTATATAATTAATTGATATTGCTACGTAGTCAACATTTTCTGATATTATTGTGCAATTACATTCCTCTCACATAGACATTAAAATGAATTCGAAGGATTAAGCAGTAGGTCGGAACAATTGGAGCGTTAAGAATCCTGAAAGCCCCGTAACCATTTCCTAACAGGCTCGAAGTCATGGCTTATGTAAATAACGGGTGGTAATGGCAGAAAGAAATTTCATGGGAATGATATTAAACCGACTTAAATGTGCTCGTACACCGAAGAAGTTCCCGCGGACGGCAGTAATCCCGTGTAATTGCTGAGAATTTCAATGGCAGACAAATATAGACGGTCACCTGTGTGCAAAGTGGACTACTTTTATTTTACACTTTTATGTTATTTAAACCATTGAAGTAACGTTTCGCGACGGAAACTCATCCCGTGCAACAGTGTTTGTTTGTACGTATTTTTAAATGCGCCCCAAGGTAATTTAAATAAACTGTTTAGGATATGCCCCTCGCGTCATAAACCGATGTCAAACGCGAATGTTTAATTCAGTTCTTAACTTGTTGCGATACATTTTCTTCTATATTACATTTAAAAAATTTACTACTTAAATACGTTATACATATATATAACTGAATAAATACAACGAATTGTACTCGACTCAAATACGATCTTAAATTGAAATATGGACTTTATCTTCCGTACTTTTTTTTTCTTAAATATTAGGTTTTATGAATAAAATGTTTCTCTTCAAATATTAAATTTAATGAATGAAATTTCCAATGTATTTTTTTGGCAAACAGGCAAATAAGTAGAATAAAATTTTATATTTTTAATAATCATATTTAATAGCAATTCTGTTTCATACTGAGGAAAGACATTTCTATATCTTATATAAGACATATGAAATTACTCAGTTATATTAAAGTATGGTACGAATAACTTTTGTATATTTGAACTGTTTGTGGTGATACCAATTATCCCGCGTAATTGCAACTTTACTATTATAAACGCCTAACAAAGGACCATCTGTACAAACTTAGATATACATCTCATTTAATCCGCTGAAATTGCACTTTCTGTTTTTCATCGTAATTATACATATACATCCGACTAGAGACTGTCTTTTCTTTTTCTATTATTTCTTAATGTTGTTAAGCATAGAACTGTAATTTAAAGTAATTTTATCATAAATAATATTATAGTTACAAAGAGTTTGTATATTGTACTTTAACAGTTTTACAAATAATAGAAAATATGGTACAATTTATTCACGTTGTCAAAACAGGCAATACATGAAGAGTTTTTTTTTTTAGAATTTATTCTCAAAATGATAATCGGACCATATAATAATGGGACTACATATTGAAAGATTTTCTTGTTTATTAATATTTACTATAATAAAATAATAAGAGTTTGATTAAATTTTGCTAAGACATTATATATAATTTTTTGTAATATTATTATGGTCTCACGACTGCCATAATTTAGAGAATAAATTCTAAGAAATAATTCTCTTTATATGAAAAAAAAAAATTATACAACTAATAAATTACTTTAAATGTATGCACAGAATAAAGATTTAAAAGTTTTACGAGTACAAAAGTTTAATAATGCAAAAAGTATAAATGATCAAAATTAAATGCAACTTCTGAATACTTGCAGATTTTAAAGTAAACAGCGATCCGAGTAAAGTGACGTAAACTCTAATATAATGCACTTTAAGAAAAACACGCGACAGTCTCACAAGAGACGTAGACTGAGGCGGCCAGGCCATTTCTCACTTTTTCCTCCGTTCATAGTAGCTCGCCACAATTAATGCTAATCTACGCATAGAATAAATGAGGGGAGAAAATTGAGAGATAGAGCGAGAAGGCGCGACGAATACTTGGAGGCTGCGTCTCTTAAATAGCAGCTCTTAAATATTCGAGTGCATTTACTCGTTCGTTGTTCATGCTTTTCCAGCCATCAACCAGCGCGGAAATGGCTTTTCCTTCGCTTCGATATAATATACCCAAATCCACCATCGATCGTGCCTTCCTTAAGACCGTCTTGAAATGCATATCGTAGCTTCCTAGTATCGAGTTCGGTGATATCGAGCGAGTGGCTTAAATTTCCACAGAGTAAAAGGTAGTACAGAATATTTCTTGGAGAATTTAAACCTTTCCTCTTTAACTCTTTATAGTATACGTTGAGTTTAGCACATATGAACAATACGTTTTATTATTGAGAAATAATTTATATTATATATGTATAGAATATTTTTGTGCACGTATTGCGTATGTGCAATTTTTGCACTGTACCAAAAGTTGTTAAAGGTTAGTAATAAAAATTCATTACATTATAGAAGATATATGCTCTCAAACGTACGCTGGTATACCACTCGTTCTTGCACGATGTATAATTTCTTTACGACATAAGTTTATAGCTCACTCTACAGCGTTAATTAATCACGCTAATTAATTTTGACATACAAGCTCATAAAATTTAAAAGCACAGTAACATGCTTTACGCTACGTTAAAAATTTTATAAGTTATTCCTTATAAAAAGATCCTATACATACGTGAAAACTACTATATACGAGGAAAAGTAAAAGAAAGTTTAATAACAGGATAAAAGGGCGGGATTTTATTAATTTATCGTACCAAACACTGTAAGGACTCCATGTTTACAAAAGAAGTGTATACACAACTACTTTCAGCTATAACTGCTTTCGTGAACTAATTTAATTTAATTTACCGTACTAATTTGACCAACGCGGGCGCGTCGTAAATAAATTCTTCATAATTCATTCTTCATTACTATTCATAACGTACACGAACAGGCGTTGCGTCGGATATGGATTGTACAGCAAGTCTTCTCTTACAACGAATTATAATTAAACAGAGTATTCCAATGTTTCTAGCTCGACGGTATTACGAAAATTAGGATAGGGTAACTCTGCATTCTTCCCCCTTTCCTCCCGCTTGCTGTCTGTTATGAGCAACGAGAGAAGAACGCGTGAACGTGTAACCCAGGAAATATCTCTAGCTCCGTCGTTGAATGTCATCGATAAATTTTAACTCCGCGCGGCCAATCGGAGGACAAGTAAAACGAGAAGCGTAAAACTAAGAGGAAATTATCGCGAAATGAAAAGAAATGAACAGGACAAAACAAGACCATTTTCTTAGTCTGTAAATTTTTAAGACGAGATAAATGCGGAAAGGGTGAGTGTTGAATTGGATTAATGAAACTGCAAGCAAAAGACGCGCAGTCGGAGTCTTTATTGTTCCTATTTACGCGAACAAGGGTATCCAAGCAATGATTTTTATATTCTTTCATCGCAGGGATTTATTTGCGTGACTATGAATCACTTTATTAAATTTTTCTTGCTTTGCACTAGATTAAGATGTTTATTATAAGGATTACTTTATTTATAGCACTATTGTTTTCATTCTCATAAAAAGAAGATTACCTTACATTTAAGTAATAAAATTTGATTACTATTGAAAACTATTTACTCAGATGTAACGCGATGTAGTTACCGAAGATAACTAATAAATAATTGTCAGCATTTTTTAATTAAGTTTTTTTTTTTAAATAAGTTTTTTCTTATATACAAATACATTTCTTGAGTAGTTGTTAATCATTAAAGAAGTAATTTCTTGAGTTTAAGAAAATTAATATTTTTTTAGTTATTGTGGTGGGTAAATTTAGTTAAGTTGATGTTGAAATTTGAAAATTGTTAACATTAATAATTTAATTATCTTAATAATTTAAGAAAAATCGAGACTTTAAGTTGATCAAAAGTATTATCGGATATTATTAACAGCAATGTTATACATTGCTGCGTCTGTGCATAGCGTGAAATTGGCTTTTTCTACTGGGACTTATTTTGCTCAAGGGTATGCAGTTTTAAACACAACGATTTTTGGTAGGATTTTATGGAACGTGTCAATGTATCAATGTATGATCAATTTTGTCATCCGAGAAAAAAGATGTATTTTCTCAAACGAGAACCGTTGCACTACGGCAAATGGAAATTCTTTGACATAATGAAAAATAACAGTTGTGCGCGCGCACGCGAGAGAGCGATACGAAGCTCGCGACGGATGCAAAAAGCGGGAAATTTTTTCCGGCCTCTTTTCTTGACAAGCGCGAAAGAGGAAAACGAGCGCTGGGCGCAAACCGGAAGCAAAAATATTTCGCTTTTTGCTACGTCGATGAAAACGGCCGTTGCATCGCACTGGACTGCGGAGAAATGTTTGACAATTATTTTAATATTTCCGCGAACTTGTGTTACCGCAACTAAAGCTGCTTTTCCGTCGGTACGGTAATTAAGTACGTCGAAATGCTTAAATATATAAAATAGAGAAAAATTGAAAATTTTTATATATGATATTCTTGTAAAATTGCGTTTACTTTATTTCTTTACACATGCATAACTGTATATTTTTAATTACAAAATTAACAAAAGTTTGCATTTCTTATACATTAAAATCTTTTTTATTACGTTTGTGTAATTAAAAATTTATTTTATTATTTATTATTTTATTATTTTCCAAAGATTTACATGATAAAAAGGGAAAAATTTATTATTAACGCGAACTTCGCTAAGGCTGTGCCTTATAAGCGGCAACATAAAGCTGCTGATATATTCAAGTGAGCATTAAGATTGTATACACAAAGCGCGTGAGATACATAATAGTATATTTAAACATCTATATTTAAACTTCTCGAATTCGGCAAGGAAAGAAAGCGTTCGATGAGAAAAGAAACATTGTACATAGACATAGCGTTGAATAACAATGAGCGAATAAATGCAAATTATTCCGTGGGCTGTTCGAAAAATTTAATTAGAGGGAACTTCGCGGCAGTCGCGAAAGTACCAGGTGAATCTTAAAAAGCGATAGTATCCGGGTCTCCGTTGAATTTCATAATTACGAAGTTTCCAAATTTCATTATTATGCGAAGAACAAGAAAACCGAGATGAGAGAGAGAGAGAGAGAGAGAGAGAGAGAGAGAGAGAGAGAGAGAGCAAAATAAATTTATTTCATTGATGTGCAGTGAGTTATATGAACTCATAAAAAAAATATTTGCATTATTACGTGTTTGCAAAATGTGTTGTATATGTGTAACAATTATTAAACTATTTTAGATAATTTTTAATGAAATAATTTATTGTTAAATAAAAGGATACAAATACTATGTTAATCTGAATAATTACCTTATCTTAATTGTTTTATAATTATATAACTATATATATTTTATAAATATTTATATAATTATATATATTCAAAATAATAATTACATCCAATTATTCAAATAACATCTAAATATATATATGACTTATTTTACACAGCAGGTAATTACTATATTTAAATAAATTATCTAGTCTGAAAATGTTAATAATCAATTGATTAATAATTTGACAAATTATTCACATATTTACTGATTAAATTAGTTTTTATAATAATGTTTAATTTTTATTTTAACTTATGTAGAAATTAGTATCTTAAGCTTAATATTATATTGATTAAAAAAATACCATAAAACATTTTTAATTTCAAACGTCTTTTTAAATCTCACAAATTACTTCGAAGTGTTATGAAAGAAAAGAAGCACTTACATTTTTATCATCAGAAAGATATTGCACAAAATTCAACATCCTGACACTTAGTACGTTACGAAACTGTCAAATTCTTGGCCCCGGCAAAAATGAATGGCACTTCACTGTACTTCTTTGACGTATCGTGATATTTTGGCAAACAAAATAGCGAAACGCTGATCGTGTGGTATAAACAGTCGCTTCGCTTGCGGCTTTCGTGAATAGAACCATTGTGGAAAAACCGTGGAGATATAGTCGAGAGCAGAGCCATCCGAGGCTCGAGAAAACGCGTTGCATCGATCCGTTGTTTATCCGAAGCTGTGACAGTGTTCCGGAGATCCGAACAAAATTTTCAGGGGAATTCCGGATGATCTCGTCGAAAGATTCAGCAAAGCTCAGACTTTTAGACAGTCCGATATGTTTTCGTTGGAAACGATCCACAATTTCTAACTACTCATGAAATCATCCCCTCCTCTGTGTTTCTTCTCATAAGTAATCAAGAAATAATTTCTATAACCTTAATTAAATGTAATTAATATTGTATACATATATGTTACGTTGCTAACAAATAATGAGAAAAACACGTTTTACTTATTTTGTTTATTACTACAATTAGGAAATTAAAAACACAAAGAGCTTACAAACACGTTGCTTTTTCTTTTACTTTTACCATATTCTTGTCATAAAGAACGGAAAAAATAATTAGGAATGTCCCAAGGAGCCAATTACGTTAAAAAAGGTCGCGTAATATTTTTCCGTAGTAAATCCCAGATTACATCTCAGTGTTTTAGATATACTCCCCCCTATGACGTCTCTGCCCTGTTACATGTCCTGTGTGCACATTTACTGGACAGTAATATTTTTCACGCCGCAAAATATCAGCCGACATTTTCCTCTCGGATTACAGCGAATTATTTTATTGAACGCTTTGTTAACGGTAAATAATGTTCCTCGTACGCCGTATTTTACCCATGTTTATCGCTTGGGCGCAGCAGCACGCGTTTCCTCTGCATCCGCCACATTCTCGGCGCATGCATGTGCAGGACATGTTCAACACGTAGCACGTACCGTGCAGCAGGCGAGAGACCCCCTTTGGAGTATTAAGTCGTCTTAACCGGCGAGGGCAGCACCCCAGACTAGCGTGAAAAGTAAGCTCGCCGACAATAAAACGCTCTCGCACGACGTGTAATTTCCTAATATTTACCATAGGTTTTTCAAATAAATTGCGTCATCCATTTTCGAAGCATATTACTCTGTAGCTGCAGTACTGTTTCTTGTTTTTAATAATTTATTAATAATTTATGTAGTTTTAATTTTACATAAATAAAAGGTATGAATTCGACTTCATCGAATTTATTTGCACTAATCTAAAATGTTAACAACGGAGATTAACAACGGTTTTATAATCTAACAATAAAGTTATTTGCAAAATGTATAAATATATATATATGTGTGTGTGTAAAAGAATTTATAAAGCAGGTAACATAAAATATTTAAAAATAGTTGCATTATTTGCGAGTTTTCCAAATTACTTAAAAGTCCATTATATAATTAGCCGATAATGAAAACTGTATGTAACCCATTCGCGAAATGGTAAACACAGGTGCGATGAAAAGGTAATTGCGTTCGATAAAAACGAGTTGCTTTTAATGCAGCTGTAATTGCCGGGCAAGGTAATGAGAAAGTAACACAGATGGAAATGTCACGTTGCTAATCTGAACGGAATTAGAAGACGCCTCTGGTCAGACACTCTTTGAAATTATACCGGGTGAAACAATTCTCTCGAATCACCGAGTATTGGGGGTGCGCTCAACCCATCTACCCTTATCTTATCGCGCAACGATAAACGAGTAATAACACCAGTAGTTGTTCGTACTAATGCCGGGCTATATCGGTCGCGACCATCTCTACACGTACACCTGTACGCGGCCCGTGAAATTTCCCTCGTGCCATTACGGAGAGGTATCTTTCTGTTCCGTTTAGAAAATTACCTCTGTGGAGATTACCGAAGGTACAGAGAAGGAAGCCACCTCTGGAATTCAGAAGGAAAGCGTAACGTGTTCATACAAAGTAGCATTTAACAGTAATTCCGCTCTTTTTTAAGGAAAGACTGCATTTACTTATCTTTATATCCGATCTAGACTATAATGACTGCAGTAAGAATATAAAACCCTGAAACTCTCGAATAAAATTCTCAGATTTTAGCTTTTCAAAGTTTACTTGAAATCTTAGAGATAAGGTTTTAACATGTAAAGGTTTTATACTAAGGGAATACAAAAATATCCAAGTTTAAAATAATTCACATTTAATATTTTTTATTATTGCGTCATTTTTTAAAATTAAATTTAGAAAATTGCATAACAAGAAATCTATATTTTATAATAAGAGATTTAACTAATTGCGATGTGATTGGCAAATTTTAAGGGAATTATCGAAATCCATATTAAAATTAACGTACAAAACGTGGTAAACAAATGACAAATGCAGAGGGCTTTAATTTGATTCTTATCGGCCGGTGATTTATTACATAATGGCTGACAATTCGCACGGGACATTAGTAATTTTCGGTACAGCCTTCTTTGTTTTAGTGCACATCGCATGTGCACAAATATACAACCGCGCACAGTTGCAACCACGCAACGCATGAGTCACGTGCGGTCCATTGCGCATTTCCATCACTGCAAAAGCCAGGGTGCAACCCCACAGAGCCGCAACGTTATCGTGTCTGGACCGTGGCGCATTCTCAGCCACAAATTAAGCTAATCAAACAAAATATATAATCGCCGCGCAAAACGGGGTACCGGAATATCCTACGGTTGTACAGAACGTTTTGGTAGCATAAATACGAAGGTGATTATAGTGAACGATAAACACTATCGCAATATGAGAAATCTATTCATTGTGATTCTCGACACTAAAGAATAAAACGTGAATAAATATTTTAATAACAATAATCGATATCAAGTAATTATTGTAATATGATTTTCAGTAAATTGGAAATATTATTCTCCCTTTGCTATATAATGTTGCAATTATAAATTTATATAACTTTGAAAATGTTTTTAAGCAACAATATCTCTGCACCGTATGTTAATTAATTTTAAGTTACGATAACATATTCCCTCGGCCGGAGTTTGAACATCAATTCGATATTCCACGTAGGATCGTGGCGAGAGGGAGGCGCGATTATGTACAAACTCTATGTACCGTAGAACAGCAAATTCGGCGGTCATTAATTTATTCTGTAACTAGGTACCCGCGAAAACCTATATCCGGGCCTGATGGATTGTGTATACCCAATGGCGTGCACCCTTCTCTTCGATCCGGAGGTTATCCCAGTGCCGCAATTAATGCTTGTTGGTGATAGTAATTAACAGAAGTTATATGTAGCATTAAAATTAGCATTTTTAAATCTGTCATATAATACAATCAAATATCATGTTAAATTATTTTGAAAAAATCTCTAACTTTTATTTCTATTCAAATTTTATGATGCAAAAGCAAATTTTATTTACGTAAAACTACTTAATATTTACTAGAGAAAAAGAGACATATATTTAAAGAACATTTAGAGTAATTACTTAGTGAATAAAAAAAGAGGATAATCTTTTTTTATATCACTTTTACTTATATTATATATTAATCGTTAACTTTATTTCGTTGGTAACGTTTTGTTTTTAGCTAACTACAGTCTTCTCGAAGATAACAATGTTTAAATAGGAACTTCTCTCTCACTGGTAATTAGTTTATATTGTGTAATCGAGATACGCAAGTTGCACAATAATAGGACGTGTATGCGTTGTTGTAAGCGATGAAAATTTGAGGGCAAAATTGTGCACGCGATAGCCTATGCCGATGGTGCAAATGTAATTGCACAGCTATCGCGACCACAAGATAGGAAACCATAAACATCGCTCGCGCTTCCGTCGAGGCGTCGACCATTTTGGAACCGCAGTAATATAATTTTCCAGGAAACGAAACGGGCGACGCATCATGATTGGATAAATACAAAATGCACGTAATTCCAAACCGCTTTTATTTCGAAAGAGGAAATAATTTCATAAATTATTCTTAATTTGAGCGCATCGCCAACGTTGAACATTGCGTTTCTCTGATATTTGTGATTAAATATTGACTGCATGACGTATCACGATATGAAATAAACATTTGAGTGAGATTATACCAAAGCTTTTATCATATTATTTTACTTAAAATGTTTTTCAAGCAAATTAATAAGTTAGTTGCGTTCTATGACTCATCGCAAATAATAATATGTATTTTCTCGCGATATTTTCACGACGAAAGAATATATTTAACATTTAATATTGAAAATGTTTTTAACGCCGAAAACAACACGGTATTGCGTAATTAAAAGGTTGTGTAAACAATCGCATGTAATATTGTCCAAGTAAACAACGTAATTTAACTTTTCTTATAACAATATCATATATCATCTATAATATTGTAACATCTCAATCTAGATACGAAAAGATTAACGATTCTGCCATTTCGAAAGAAACTTTACCAGAAAATACACTTGAGATATCCTCGTCTTCCCGCAAAAGTTATCAGCCGGAACCAAACGACTCTCTTGAACGAGCAGCAAATACTCGTAGCTCGCGAAAGTGTTTCTTAAGATCAAACTATATGATCCTTCGTGTTTTAACCGATAGAATCGCAGAAAGTAAACCGTTATCTTGAGTGTTACAACTGATTAAAGATTGTTTTTCACTTAATAAAAATTTTAAACGCTATTTTTTTTATATGTACAGTTTTATATCAAATGTATTGTTTACATCAATGTTATAATATGTGACTCAGTTTATACTCAGATTATTATCTTTTACCAAAATTTATCTCGGATATAATGTGACAGAATTTCCTTTGACAAAGTACGTTAAAGCGTAATGCGGTCTTGCGCTGGAACTATTGGATAGCACATCGTATTATATTCACATTACGCTTGACATCCTATAAAGTATGTCACACCTTTTATCTACGATAGACATCACAACGTTGCGTTCCACATTTTCTTACATGAAAACTCTGACTCATAAATTAAAATTCTTGTCGCGCTTGCAACGATTAACTTTGTTCCTTTTCAGTCCAGCGACTTGGATCACACGAGTTTCCTCCGCCGAAAATATAAATCGCGGAGTTATCGAACTTCGCGGAATCGCGATTCCTCGTTTCATTTTTCATTCGACACCGAAAGTTGCGCGGACTCGTACGCACGATTCGCGGGCGCCGAAAACTCTCGGGATATGGCGGAAGAGCTCATTTTTAACTTTCGCGAATGGTGGAGGAGAATGGAGTATATTTTTGGGCAGGCAAAGTTTCAGGAATTCCTACTTCGGCGAACTCGATGGGGATGGAAGTTGCGAAATTGAACTTCGTACTGAAGCTTAAGTCGCGGACGCGCTCTTTTCGCTAATGCTGCACTTTTGGGATACAAAGGAGCAGCAGAATACAATACCGCGAAACAAAAATTAAACTTTGTTGGAATAGGGATTAAGTTTCTACATTTAAAACTAATTTCCAAGTGTAATTCCACCTTCTTACTATTTACTAGTTTTATTTAGCTTTTTCATATTATCATTTATCAATTTAAATACACATATTCCACATATTATAATTCATTACGCATATTTTTATTAGTACAAGTTATTTATTATTATTATTTATTTGCTATTTTTGCAACACATGATACTTCCATGAAAATAATTTACATATAATTTATACGTATAGATTACATAAAATGTACTATTAGAATTCTCAACATTTTCTTCTTAAGTATAATGGTCTTCCTCCAAAGACTATTATATATCAAAAGGCCAATGTCCTTTCGCATTTACATAATATTTATTTCTGCTTTTGCCCTTCTATTTGAAAATCGAAGCTCGTAGACTCGTCGCTTCTGGTAAGCGGAACTCTGAAAATCGAAGCATCTAGAAAGGAGTAGCGATTTCGCATAATATTCGCAAGGATTCTGTGATATACAGGATGGTCCATTCGTATGCCTCGCACGTTTGCTCATATTACATATGTATGATGTGCATTTTATCCAGGCTGCAATACACATGCGTGTATACATGTATGTAATGTTGCTGTCACGTGATCGAATATTCGATGGCACTTCCGGTGAACCAGGGTCAAAATGAGAAAGTATGCGTCAACGAATAGTAATTCGTCGATATCCGACTGAATAATTTCTGGTAAAATTTGACTATCAAAATATGAACGATCGGGTTTATATACTCTAGAAGAGTGATAAAATAACTTCCAGTAAACTAACATAGGTTAATCTTTAATACTGTCAATATGTGTATATTAAAACAGAAAAGATGACATAAAGTGTTAATTTTAATCATTCCAATAAATCTCGAAACAAAATTAAAATTAATAAAATTAAATTTATTATAGGATTAAAATTAGGAATCAATTTTATTTTAAAAGTAAAAAAATTAATATACGTTTTTAGCTCATTTAATTTTTAATAAACGTACAGAAAAATATATTTTACGATAAATAACATGTTTCCATTATCACAGATCCATTTCTGCATATTTGAAGCGCTACAAAAATGTGAACTCGTTGAAATTATATGGCTTTCAATCCCAGCTTTTATTCGTACCGAGTTGTTGATGAAATTTTTCACATTCCCGCGAAGTCAACGCGACAGGAAGTAAATCAAGGGAGAAAACTGCGAGCAAGGTAAGTGCTCCTCCGGACACGCTAGAAATATGGGATTCTAGCGACGAGAGAGTGGGTGGCTAACGTCTCTCGGGAACACGGACGGCAAGGATTCTTTACGGACACTCTCGATAGGAAACAAGTCGCAGGAACGCGTGAATTCCCACGCGTAACATTGGCCGTGTTACATATGTACGTACGACTCTCGGCGTTGGTCTCCCGACGGAGTTACACCCTTGTCAAGGATATTATCCGTGGAGAGAAAGTTTGTACGGCCCGACATTATAAGCAAAGTAATTTATTACCATCAAATTATTTATCCCGCAATATGTCAAAATGCGCAAAATAAAAATAAAATTCACCTGATTTACGATCTTTTATTAAAAATTTTTGTATCTCTAGATATATAGAATTTCTTCAATAAAATGCAGTAACGATGTACTTTTGATTTCTGCAAACAGGTTCACCATCATTCATTTTACCGTAATTTTCAAAGAAATGCTAAAATAAATAATTATACATTTAATTGATTTTCCAGATAAAACAAGAAATTATTTTTGTATTATTAGTACTGTAACAAAGATAGCACAAAACCACGCTGCAATATGACTTTCTCAATACTTTTTAAATCGATATCTTGGCAGAGATATTTACAGTCGCGACGTTGTCACAAGCATTACCAAAGATAGGAAGTTTTGATCGTTAAACTTCAATCACTCTTCCGAACGAGGCCGATAGAAGAAGGAGAACATGGCTCTCTTGTTCTTCTCACGAGTTTCTCGTATAGTCATCACGACCCCGGGATATATAGAGTTGCAAAACGTTGATGCTTTAGAGATTTGGAACGACACGGTACATAATCGGTAGCTTACACGGTGAAAGGAGTCTCCCGATCCTATTACTTTGTTGATCCTTCACACGTTCGTCCGAGAATCAGGACTGCAATTCGTTGAATTTGAAACAGCTGGTACATCACAATCGGCTCACATCTGCTATCTTCCAACTAACAGAAGACATATATACATACATGCATACACACACACACACACGTACACACACTTTTTTTTAAAACATCACTAAAAAATATATGAAAAATATAAAAATAGTTTTTATAAACAAATTTTTGATAGTTAGACATTTTCCTTGAAATTATTATTATGTATTTGCTTACGTATATAACAATTACAAAATTAATTTTTGGATATAAACATTCGATTAACTCTAGCATCCCGGAGATTCCACCATGGTTCGCATTGTAAACCATTATTGCGGCTTAGTTGGCTAACCATGAAGCTATATGAACGCGAACAATATGCCGCTGTGATAATACGAAAATATTTTTACGTGCAACGCGTTGTAGATTTGAAATTGAAAGTTATGAATATTAGATGTTGCACGTTAACTATGATTTGTTGCGTTATTTTTAATAAATATTCTATTTAAAAATTGTAAAAATATATATATGCATAAGACTAAAATATAAAATTAGAAGGAAAAGATTTTTGAACATACAGTATATAACGTTTCACGTATATATCTCTTATATTCTTTGTGTATAGACATTACTTTATTTTTATCAGGTATATAAAATTATTATGCAATTCTGCAGTTATTAATTTTAAATAATTAAATTTTGTAACTTAATATACTGATACATACGGGAAAGAAATATTAAAATATTATGTATATAGTCGCATTATATTCAATTTCTCGTTACATCTATACACTCAGAGAAAAAAAAAGCTGGATTTAAATAAATATTTCTTTGAATAGCACTAATAACGTATTTTATAGGAAATCGATAATATTTATTTTAAATTAAACAAGTAATATTTTCTAAATTATAGAAAGTATTACTTGTTTTAAATAAATATTATTGATTTTCTATAAAAAATATGTTATTAGTATTATTCAAAAAAATATTTATTTGAAACCAGCATTTTTTTCTCTCAGTGTAACAATACTTAGAATTTACCGATTTTCAGAAATAAATTAAAATACACACATATATTTTTTAATGTAACAAGCAAATTAATTTTATTATAAATCTAATTAAGTTTTTCTTGTGTTCCACGTATGTAATCAATCAAATGCTACTATTAGTATCAGGATCTAAAAGACATTTATCACATATGTCATTCGGAAGCATTAAGGTACTCCATAAGGAACTGTAAATTTAGCGATACGCCAATATCTGTAAACGAGTTCTCCTCAATATACATCCACACACAATAGGTTTCTGCAATATCCGCGCTGCCTTGTCTCTACTGATCGATATCTGCAACTATTAATCTACGCGAGCAACGATAATCGATCACTATTCGACGTGGTGTAACGATTTATCGCGGGCGTTTTTCACCAGACGTTTATTTCAATGTCTAGTGTTTGCACACAACATATACGCCAACCGATTCTTGCTATTCGAAATACATATTGTAACACATATTTTATAATTTACTCAAAGTAAAACAAATAATAAAATAAAATCTAAACTTACAGGAAAAAAAGTAACGACATGTCATATAAAATTTATTACAATTAACTTACTAAGAACGGAATAAGAATAATAAATCATAATAATTAACATCTGAAACTCTTTATCTAAAATAATAAAAATTTAAATAGAAATCCCTTATAAAAATGTAATACTAAGTAGTATTAAATTGACCAATAATTATTACATATTTTGAGTATTAAATCCTAACCGCAGTGCTTTTAATACTTAAAGTAAATATTAATTACTGGCCAATTTAATACTGTTCAGTATTAAATTTGTATAAGAAATATTAAATCCAGTATTTAAGACAATCTCGTGTCATCATATAATAATGTCTTCACATCTTGACTGGTGATTGCGGTATATACTGCAGTTGTAGTTTTAAAATGACGCGTCACCTGCACCGCCGCAGTGAGTGCTTCAGCATTGACATTGCTGGTTACTAAAAGGAAAATTACTGCGACGACAATAAAGACGTTCGGATCGTAAATATGCGGAATATGCCGTAAAATTTAACGATTCAAGTTCCCAGCTTCCTCTCACGCGCACAGATACGTTTATTCGTCGTGATTCGCAGGGCAGGTCGGTGGCGGCAGGGGGTAGCAGATGTCGAAAGTAGCGCAACCCCTGATCGCGTACACTCACATTTTGAAGTAGAAGTCGATAAATCCCATCCTTACGTCGCACGAAACGGCACATTTCGAGATTAATTTTGCTCCGAGATTAAACCGGCGCACGTTTCGGCCGAATTCCCGTTGCACGAAATACGTGTTACGAAAAAGACGCTTAGAGGAGCTGCGATCGAAAATCGAGTGGCAATTTATTGCAGCTACATGCATTTTATTGCAGCTATCGTCGAGAGAACAGATCGGAAATGAATAAGTTATTGGATATTGCATAGATTCACCAAGTTAACCCCGGAGCGTATACGATAAAATCTTACACTTCTACTATCTAACTATATTCAAACGTTGCGAGCGTAACGATTTATTTATAACGCGTTTAGTTTGCAAGCCAGGTTGCTCTAAGTTTACTTGATAAAATTTAGATATAATATAAATAATTAAATCTGGAATAGATTCATTAATTGTTTCCCTCAAAGTTACAAAAATAACATACTATAGAACAATATATTTTACAACAGACATTAACCATTATTATATCTTCATAATGTTAAATATTAAATGTATACAATTTATATTTTTTGATAATTATGCTTTGTATATAAAAATTTTCTCATTTATCTGGGAAAGCTTATCTTCCGACGATACGTCAGAGGAACTTTTCTGGAAGAGGTAAAAGTGTCGAAAATGAATCAAGGGTGAGGGCAGATGTTTTTGGAAAAGTTTGCGACCCAATAGTACCTGGCAGCACCTCACCGCGATGAACCTTCTAATACAGCCGAACCCCATGGTGCCATTCGCCTAAGATCAATAAAGCACCTTGCCCCTCGCCATCATGCTGTTCCAATAATACGAGTTGCGGTCGCATTCTGGAGAAAATTATGTTAAAAATACTTTGCAAGAGTCACGGAGTTTAAGCTTAATATAAAATGTACCCAATTAATTAGAATATCTTTCGTATTTACACATACCTTTCATAGCATTATACATATATCTTTTTAATTTGATATCATACTCCATTAATACAGATGTTTGATTGATGCCTATCCTTTTGCCATAATTAAATAAATTAGTTAAACTGTTTCACTCAATGCAATTATTACTTAATAATCGTTTTTAGTGTTTTAAATAATAAATTAATAGGTGAATATAAATAATTGTACATTTAATGTAATTATATTGTATTCGCGGTGCACTTATGCTAATACATTGATCAATAATACGCAACATGGTAATGATGAGAAATTAAGTATCAAGTAATTGATATTGAGTGAACTATGCATGTATTATTAATTAATAGTGTGATTAACGGTAATGTAGTAAAACTTTAATTTATGCATCATTGACAAGTCATCGGCATTTGCGTTCGTCATCACACGTGCTGATAACAGCATATTATCTTTTAGCGCCACCTCGATAATCCGACGCGTAACCTGCCCCAATTATTTGAGCTAAACTAATTGAGCCGGGGCTGCCGTTAACATGTCACCACTGCGCGCCCCATAATTCCGTGAGCGTTTTCACATAGAAAATCGATCATAATGGAAGGCGACGAAAAATCGAGAGAATGAGAGAAAAAAATAACACTGTTTCGGGCACACAATTTTATCTCTTCGTGAACAATCTTTTTTTTTTATTTCAGTTACATCTAGGTATATATCGAGATCAATATGAGATCAATCGAAACGAGCACAAATCCGTCTACAGCACAAGACCCAATCGACTTTTGTCACGACGTTTAATTGACTCGCGCTTTCTTTGATGCAGCAGAGAATTGTGTCTCTTGAAAAAAGCCTCGTGGGGCACCCTAGTTAATTCATATATACGTGGACAATGACCTCGGCGGATGCGGTTCCCTCCATTGCTCCGGGTCCTTTTAATGTCTCCCGGGAGGGGCGCTCAGAATCTTCATAAAGGAAATCCGCGGTTGCAACTATGATCCTCTTGCAAGCAGTACTCGGTGTCCTTTAATCTCGACATGGAGGATCCCCCAAATAAAACAAGACTCCCGACAAAGATTTGCCTTATCTCTCTGCTTTTATTTGTAATATTTATGCCACGCGGACGGAGCACAGGTAGAATCAGCGGCTCCAACGAGGATACCGTACGGTCAACCTCCGACAAAAACAAATCTTTTGAATCCGACGACAAATCCTTGTGACGCAAAACATTCAGGCGTCGCTGTTGACTGACCGTTCCCACTCGTCATAATTACGCTGTCATAAATTATTCAAGCATCATATAGTTCTTCCATCCTGAGATTTTTGCCACAGGAGGAAGCTTTCTGCACGGTTAGATATACAACGGTCGCGTACTTTACACTGTAAAAAATTTGTGTAAAATTACATCCATTATAGTAGTAGGTAATTTTCAGACCCACTATAATAGATGTAAATTTTCGCGTGTTTATAATTTTGCGGTACACAAGTAAAAAATAATTTAATTTGTAATACATTTTTTTATAGTGTATACACAAGTGTAAAAAACAAATTAAGGAATTATTACAAAATCTATATACAAAATTATAAACACGCGAAAATTATACCTATATAGTGGATCTCAAAATTACCTATTGTAATAGGTGTAATTTTACACAATTTTTTTACAGTGTAAGTCTTAAAAAAAAGTAATACAAATGTAAATTCTTTTACATATATACTTTCAAAATAATAGAAATTTATTTTTTCTAGGAATAAAAATTTTTTCGTTTATATTTACATGAGTAAAATCGGTGTTTCGGCGTAATATCTGCGGTTTCCCTCGATCGTTCGCCTGGTTACAATTATTACAGCAGAAAGCGAAATTAAATTTAGAGAACGCGGCGAACTCTGGAAACTGTGTGGATCATTGAAAACACATGCTCACCCCTTACCACAATGCTTGCACTCATCTTTGCCGCGACCGCAGTAATGCCGCAACAACGACGCGTTCTCCCTTTCCCCCTGTACCAAACGAATGTTTCATTTGTGGACGCCATTATTGCAGGTGAATAAATGCCGGTACCAACTCCCGTCGTTGAGGTACCGGCCATTAATAACTTCCCGTAGGACGACGAATAACCGAGAACGCTCGTAGTGCAACGCCAGTTTTGGAACCACCGTTGGCTATCGCGCTACACTTGGTCGAAGAAAAACATATCGCATTGTCATCATGCGCTCTAATTAATATTGCGCAACTATCGAATATCTTTCCTTGATTTTACGTTGCGCAATTTTTGCAATTATCACAAGACATAATTATAAAAGTAGAATCGTTTAAAATAACGTATATTAATAACGTATTTTTTTATTAACGCACCAAATTATTCTTTCTTCAGAAAAAATGTTTATGAATAAATTACTATTATTATAATTCTATTATTGTAAAGGAGATTACGAGAAAACAATAATATATATCACAGAAATAACATTAATAGTTGAGCTATTCTATTCTCAAGATAGAATATGAAAATATCAACACAACGATTATTTTATTTTTGTCAGTGTATAATTAAAAAGAGTTGGACATATTAATATTAGTAACGGTACATATAATTAATTCACAGCTGCTGTCTGTTCTACAGATATTTAGACTACGTGTGAATCGCGCTTGATTTACGTTTAATCCGAGCAAATGCAATCCTAATTCGAATCAGAACAGTACTGCACTTAATCCAGCCAGGTTCAATCAGGTCATATGCATCACCTGCGTGAATTCGACTCGGACGCGTAGATCAGGTCTGAAATTCCGTTGCGCGCAAATTTACATCGTACACGTTCGATGTAAACCCGACTTAGCCACGACCGCACCGTAACTCGGACCTAATTTATATTTGATCCTTACGAATCCGTCTCAGATGTATGGTAAACCAGCGGTGATCCTGGGATTCAAGCTAAGTCGCAGTCTGTGATCAAGGTTCCTTTCGTATCTAAGATTAAAATCACTTGCACGCAAATTCCCAATTCCCGAGTCGCTTTATGGACATCTAATTATTTGTAAATTACTAACGCAGACCGTCGCTTTGAACCTAACTGCGGCTTCAATATTAATAATAAATTTATTATTAATTATAAAATCTCGTAACGTAGTCTACTGTATGCGAAAGCTGCAGAGCTAAATTTTAATTGTAAACCAAATAGCAAACTCATGTATAGTTTATTGAAACGAATAGTTACTTCATTTCGTTACAATTGCACATGAGCAGTGGAAATGCGGAGGATGTGTGCAAATCTAAATAATATTTAAACAATTAATCGTACGTTAAATTATTCAAACGGAAATTCGTACACTGTACGATTAAAAACTCAATAGCGTATATGTATATATATGGTTAATAATAAATAATTTTACCGCAATGTAAATTAGAAACATGATTGCATTTCAATAATGATCTGGTTTTCGCTTAAGTTATACAAGTCATTAATCAAAATGCGAATATTGTATGAGGCTGGTTGTATTACTGCGCTGGTCATGTTACGAATCCGCGGATGTATCTCGTTGCGTTTTAATATTTCATTTCGCCAAAAATTCATGCCGTCATTAATTCGGCATAAAAAACGCATATCCGTGAGCGCGCGTCGCCGTAAATCTGCCACGCAGGTCTGTACCGCACAAACCACTCCGCCACGGGACTGATGATGTTTTCGGGCACGCCAACAGTGAAACTTCGTAAAACACATACACGCTTGCGCGCATCACGCATCACGACGCACCAACGAACGCGCGATTTATGCGAACGTATAATGCGATTTCAGCTGCCAGTGCGCACGTACACGCTGTCTAAATGCCGAACCGCATGTCGAACAGCAATGTCAAACTCGATCGAGTTTCCACCGCACCTCGAGGCAAATATTTTCACTTCGCAACGTTCACTAAATTTGTTAGACGGCTCACAAATGAGCAATTGTATGTAAATAGAGCCGTACCGTTTTTCCGAACTCACTTGGATACCTTGGTTGTTGTTGAGGGACGATTATTTTAACGGTATAATAAAAGAATGAAGTAACAGTTGTGACTTTAAAACGTTACGACACTTGGACATGATTAATATCTAATTTAACATAGACGGGAAAAAATTAAATTTTATCTTCAATTACTAATTTTAATATGTACAGATATATAAATGCATATGCAACGCATTATGCTTTCATACATTTACGATTCGCATTTCTATCTTTTTAAAATTTCACAATTGCTTAAAACGTTGTAATTCAGAATAATATACATATAATTCAAATCTTTATTTCCTAAATATTTGCACATCAACAATATGTCTTGTTTAAATTTTTTTAATACTAATATAAAATTTGAAAATTTTTGGATATTTCGACTGATTATGATTTCATCAAATAGCCTGAGCAAATAAATAAGTTTTGCACAGCGAAATATAAAAGCTTACAAGTGCAAGTTATAGGTTTTCATTTTTCTTCAGACTTCTCGCGACAAATTAAAGAAGCAAGCGTACAAAGACGCACAGGTAGAAACTATTTCTTTTGATCGACACAGAGAAAGCAGAACTCGTTGCGGCTGTTGCAGCTGTAATAGGGCGGTAACGACGAGACGAGTGCGAAACTTGAACAAGAGGGTGTACAGGCTTTCAATGACCCGTGGAAGTAGTCTCGGTTCTCGCGTGTGCATTGATCCCTTACTTTTTTTTCCTTAATGGAAGGAAAGTTTTTCGCGTTCTCGTTTCGCCAGCTATCTCGTTTCAGGCGAAGGTATGTATAATTACACAAGCGCGGTAACTTGAAAAACGTCCAACGGGAAACGTACCGCCAGTAGTTAACAACAATGGAAGTAATGAGAGAAGAAGATACTTTATCTGTGAGCAATACAGACATTAGTGGAGAGTTTTCTCACGAATGAAAGTTTAAGCGTTCATGAAAAGAAATGTTTTTGAAACTACAATAGCCGTGGAACTTCTTTATCTTAATTATTTAAACGCGCTCTCGAGGTTTCAATAATAAAAATTAATGTTGAAATAACTTTGTATGTTATTTTATAAAATTTTATTGTTATTTTCTACAAATTTTGAAATCTCTATTATTCACTCTTTTAAATAACAATGCAAATTGATGATAGACATTAATTTTTTAATAAAAAATTTAATTTTGTATTCTCTTAAACTAATTAAATAATTTAGTTTTTTTATTATTATTACAAAATTTTAATCAAAGATTAATTAAACTTTTTCTTATCTCGTCCTTTATATATATTTATATGATCGATAAGATTGACATGATTGAGGAACATCGAGCAGAATTTTTCTGATTCTCATCCGACCGCCGGATCTATCTCCGTTGGCCGCATAATGGCGTAATAACGACAAACGTGACTCTGAGAGTTAGGATAAGAGCTCTCAATGGTGTATGAAAGCTCTCCTCGTACTTTCTGCGCGTCTCTTATTTCACTCGAGCAGTTGGGTCGCTTTCATTCTCACCCCGTTCTATAGCCGCTCTTGTTCAGAAAATTAAAGGACGCATATGCATGAGAAGGTTTCTATGTAGTTGTGTACATTCGTACATGATTGATACCGAGGACGTTGACCGACTCCTCGACGCGACTCACGTCTGATCTTGCTTTGTTTGACCCAATTTCTCTTGACGACGCTACAAACAGACAGTCAGATTTTCATTCATTCTTTCTGAGACGAGCGTCAGAGTAAGACGTTCATTCAGATTACAATACACACGTATTGTAAAGGTTTTCGTTACGTGCCACGTATCTCGTGCAAATTGGTTGCACATTCAAAGTAGAGACTTACCACGGCCAAGTACACTGCATAATCAGTTTCTGCAGACCCTACGGGTTGCTGAAAGATAGAGTTCGAGTTCAATTCCTGCAGTCACCACGACGAGCAGAAAGAGTGAGAGAGAGGGACATTCGACCCTAAATTCTACGGCCTATCGAGAGAGTGAGAGAGAGGGACATTCGACTCTAAATTCTACGGCCTGCTGAGAGAGAGAGACCAGGAGATCGAGCTCCAGGTACACGGAACCTCTGTAGAGAGTTTTCAATTGAGTTCTTGAGAAAGTTTTCATCCTGTTTCGGATTAGCACGACGGCGAACCGACAGGACAGAACTCAATTCAGAGGTTCCCATTCAGCTGTACTATTCAGCAATTATTCAGAGACATTTTCATACCGTCGTACTTTCGAACGTAATCTATTTAGATGCGTTCACATGTTGGCGTCACTATCAGACGTATTCAATCAACTGTTTAGAGACATTTTTTGATAAATGTTAAACATGTATGAATCAAAAGTTTCAGTGTAACCTTCTTCTGCATATGCGTTAATTACTTGAAATATTGTAAATTCATTTGAAATACTATTGATGTAAAAATCTAGAATCACTGTAATGTTCCGTAATTCTCATTACGCTTATCATTCTCAACTAATTTTATGATTCATTTGTAAATATTACGATTATAATATGATTGCATAAAGCTTATGGTATGGAATGCATGATTATTAATTTGAATAACCGTTTGACGTTATTGTATGAATAATTTTATAATTTATTAACCCTAGTAATTTCTGATTGTTGTGTATTCTTATATGTATTCTATTCTATATGTGTGTAATTCCATATGTGTTATTTACTATATTTGTTGTGAACGTCCGTCATTAACCGAATTGTCATAAAGTAATCAAAATATTCATAGATTATTCAGACTTGTCATAGATTAAATTTTATATTCTGCCAAAATTATTTTAAAGTTATTAAATTTTTCTGCCACCTTTATTTGACTCTGTAATCATTTTCAACCGGCGTGCTTGTTTATTAAACATTTTTTGGTCCTTCGAGCCGGATATATATAAAAAAAAAAAAAAAGAGAAGAGAACGGAGAATTATTGAAGATGAGGCTCAGCCACGTGCAAGCTCACATTGAGCAACAGTTTATTTTATCTAAATTCATAACGAAGGCATATGATAGTTTTGTTGGTGACGGATTGTCAGATGTTACTACGAATAGAGTAAAGTCTCGCTTGTCGACCTTGAAAGATGACTGGGAGCGTTTCTGCTTGGAACACAAGGCAATATTAGTAGCAATGCACGAATTAAATGACGATGATCGTCTTGTTATTCAAAGTCACGTATATTTTACTACAAATCTTTATTCTCAAACTCATGAATATTACGTTAATGTAGTTGACAAAATAAATTCTTTACTCGAGTCTGAGCAGGAAGGCGTTCCTAGTACACCGTCTACTCAGGTCGCATCATTCTCCTCTCCTGAAATTCCGGCATTCTTTCATCATGCGCGTCTCCCACGACTTGATCTCCCAAAATTTAACGGAACTCCGTCGGATTGGCTTTCATTTAAAGATTTATTTCAATCGCTTGTTATTTCAAATCCGACATTGTCATCCGTAGAAAAGCTTCAGTATTTGATAATCAGTCTCACTGGCTCCGCCGCCTCAATATTAAAAAATACAACGTTATCAGCTGAAAATTTTCAGAGATCATGGGATGCACTAAATTCATTTTATGAAAATAAACGTCTTCTCGTTCACGCAGCAATGAATTCATTGTTTTCAATCAAGCGCATGACGAAAGAATCTGCCGTGGAACTAAAGAAATTATATACACAAGTTATGCAAATTTACCGAAATTTCGAAAGTTTAGAACGCCCTGTCTCGACATGGGATGATTTTCTTATTTTTGTCGTGGTGCAACGTCTCGATTCCGAATCTGTTAAGGCTTGGGAGAAACAATTAGGATCATCCAAGGAGCCGCCTACTTGGCAACAATTTAGTGAATTTCTCATTTCTCAATTGTTAACTCTTCAAGCATTTGAAAATTCTCGATCTGGTTTACTCCCACTACAGCCAAATTCAAAAGCAGTCAAATCTCATTATCAAGGAAAGTCAACCGAAAATAAAGTAAATAGTTCATTCATCTGCCCTATCTGCTCATCAAATCATTATGTATCTAAATGTTTACAGTACACTTCGAAATCTGTTCCGCAAAAAGTCGCGCTTATCAACAAGCACAAATTATGCTTCAATTGCTTAGGAACGCATCGAGTCTCGGCCTATCAAATAACAAAGCGCTGTCAGAAATGCGGACGGCGTCATCATACATCAATTCATAAAGAATATAATAAGTTTAATTCATCTAAACACGACACTACTAAAAAATCCGTCGAATCATCGGATAGTTCGACACCTTCAATTTCCTCTGAAGCTCAGACTCTTCATTCCAGTTGACTAAATAATAACATTCCGTGTGTTCTTCTTGCTACGGCGAGGGTGCTGGTTATATCACCTACCAAAGAAACCTTCGAAATCCGAGCCTTACTTGATCAAGGATCGGAAATCTCTTTGATTTCAGAACGTATCGTTCAGCAACTTCGACTTCCTCGAAATCACTCATCAATTTCTTTGGTAGGAATCGGTGCACAACATTCCAATAAAACTAAGGGTGTCACAACTATTAAATTAAGAGATCGTTTTAATAAGTTTGATTTTTCAATTCAAGCACACATTTTACGTAAACTTACTACATCAATTCCTTCTACTCAAATTAACAAACCAATATGGCCGCACCTAAAAGGACTGCAATTGGCAGATCCGAATTTTCTTTCCCCTCGGTCCATCGATTTAATTTTAGGCGCCGATATATATGGACATATTATTGAAAATAAAGTTATCAAGGGACCCCCACATTCACCCACTGCTCAATTCACAAAACTTGGATGGATTGTGTCCGGTCCAACAGACACTAACGTTTCTAGTAATACCTCGCACAGCTACCATGTATCTGTCGATGATGAACTTTACAGATTATTACATCGTTTTTGGGAAATAGATGAGATTCCTTCCGTAAACACTTCATCTTTATCTTCCGCTGATCAAGAGTGCGAAAATCATTTCGTATCTACACACAGTCGAGACGCTCATGGTCGATACATCGTTAAACTACCGTTCAAACGGTCTCCTGATCAGTTAGGCAACTCACGAAATAAGGCCGTTCGATTAAGTACAAACTTATCCAACAAGTTTTCAACTAATTCTGTTTACGCCCAGTTATATTCAAAATTCATGTCCGAATATGAAAGCTTAGAACACATGCAAATAGTCCCTGAATCTCAACCTGAACCTCAACCTGTGTATTACCTTCCCCATCATGGAGTTATGAGAGAGCACAGTCTCACCACCAAACTCCGGGTTGTTTTCAATGGTTCCAGTCGAACTACCTCCGGCGTATCGTTAAATGATCTTCTTCACACAGGAGCAAAACTCCAAACAAATCTATTTGATGTTCTCGTGTGGTTCAGGAAATTTCATTGTGTCTTTGTCTCTGATATGGAGAAGATGTACAGGCAAATCAAGGTTCATCCAGAAGATTGGAAATTCCAACGTATTCTGTGGTTCAATCAGAGCAACTGTCTTCGTACATATGAACTAACTACCGTCACATATGGACTAGCTTGTGCTCCTTTTTTGGCACTTCGTACTTTACTTCAACTTATTGAAGACGAAGGTCAAAACTTTCCTCGTGCCATTCCATCGTTGACAAAAGGGCGATATGTCGATGATGTATTTGGAGGCGCAGATTCCATCGACGAAGTTCAACCGATCATTACTCAATTAAATCAACTCTGCATGGCGGGCGGTTTCACTCTCCGAAAGTGGATAAGTAATTATCCTTCCATTCTTAAAGACATTCCAACTGAACATCAAACGAACCTTACATCGCTAGAATTCAAAGATAGTACAGTTTTTAACGCATTAGGATTATGCTGGCAACCAGCAATTGATGCCTTTCAATTTACCTTAAAACTTCCTTCTACAAAACACATTACGAAACGATCTATCTTGTCCACCATTTCAACATTGTTCGATCCCCTAGGTTTGCTATCTCCAATCACTATTAAAGCAAAAATACTCATTCAAGAATTGTGGGCCATTAAACTCGATTGGGATGACCATCTTCCTATGATGGTAACCAACAAGTGGACCACGTTTCTCAATACTCTTCAAGAAATGACTCATCTCACGTTTCCTCGTTGGCTTGGATGCAAGTCAACGGATAAAATCGAAATTCATGGTTTCTGTGATGCTTCCCAACAAGCAGCTGCTGCCGCTGTATATCTTAGATCTACAGATTCAAATGGCATCATTTCAATAAATCTTGTGGCTTCAAAGACAAAAGTCGCTCCATTAAAGAAACTTACGATACCCAGACTCGAACTTTCCGGAGCTGTTCTGTTAGTAAAGTTAAGTTCACACATATTGAAGGTACTTGAAATTGGAAATATTCCTATTTATCTGTGGACGGATTCTGCCATTACATACACGTGGATTAATAATCATCCATCTCGATGGAAAGAATTCGTTCACAACCGAGTGTGTTACATTCAGGAAACCTTACCTTCCGCACGTTGGAAATTTGTTCCGGGTAATGAGAATCCGGCTGATCTTGCTACCCGAGGATTGACTCCCATTCAATTATCGGAACACCCAACATGGTGGACCGGACCCCCATGGCTGTCACAAAATTCCTCAAAGTGGCCACAGCCACCCAAGGCACTTTCTGTTAACGAAAACCTTGAAGAACGTCCAGTTAAGATTTTCACAACTAATCTCACGCCTCCACCACTTTGGGATCTTGTTCATAAATATTCCACAGTAATGAAATTGTTCCGCATTACTGCCATTTGTCAGCGTGTACTTGCTCGAATGCGCAAGCATCCACAATCATCATTAACAATCCCACTAACCACACAAGAAATAGACAATGCACGATTTTTCTGGATAAAACATATTCAAAATTCTTCATTTGGTCAAGAAAAAAGACTCCTTTCGAGCGGACAATCATTGCCTAAATCTCATTCACTTGCTAGACTAACTCCCTTTCTTGACGCTACCGGATTACTACGAATAGGAGGTCGCCTTCAGGCCTCATTATTACCTCCGAACGCAAAACATCCTCTGATTCTTCCGAGAAAGTCACCGTTAACCTCGTTGATTATTTTAGACTCCCATTTACGAACAATGCATGGAGGAACACAACTCACGCTTAATTATATCAGAAACAACTATTGGATCGTTGGAGGGCGGGCTCCTATACGCTCTTTTATTTTGAAGTGTGTAAAATGCACTCGATATCGACAAAGTCGAGCTCAACAACTAATGGGACAACTTCCATCTGAACGAATCACACCTTCGCGTCCTTTCTTGCACTCAGGCGTTGACTATGCTGGCCCTTTCACTATAAAAACCTGGAAAGGAAAAAATGCCAAAACGTATAAGGCATATATGGTTTTGTTCGTTTGTTTTTCGACTTCGGCAATTCATCTAGAATTGGTCACTGATTATACCACCGAGGCATTTATTGGAGCATATAAACGTTTCACCTCTCGAAGAGGAATATGTGCGACGTTGACTAGCGATTGCGGAACAAATTTCACAGGAGCAGATTGCGAATTGAAAAGATTATTTTCTTCCTCAACAAAGGAACTAGGCGAGTTGGCATCCGTCCTAGCGAACGACGGCACTCAATGGAAGTTTCATCCTCCGGCTGCTCCTCACTTTGGAGGAAAATGGGAGGCTGGAGTTAAGTCCGTCAAATATCATTTAAAACGCGTAGTGGGAGATACATTGCTCACGTTTGAGGAGATGAATACGTTGCTAACTCAAATTGAGGCAGTACTCAATTCACGGCCCTTGAGTCCTCTTACGGATGATCCTGATGACCTTCAGGCCTTGACTCCTGGGCACTTTCTCGTGGGAAATGCACCTTCAGTCATTCCCGAACCATCGTTGGAGACAGTAAAGTCTTCACGACTTTCTCGATGGCAATTGACCCGTCAAATGTTGGATAGTTTCTGGTCGCGATGGTCCAGGGAATGTCTGCAGCGCTACTATTCTATTCATAAGTGGAATCAACCATCTCCATCTCTGTCAAATGGCTCCCTTGTGCTAGTCATTGACGAGCGCTACCCTCCGTCTAAATGGCCTCTAGGGCGCATAATTCAAACTCACCCGGGCCCTGATGGTCTTGTACGAGTCGTGTCCATTCGGACACAAAAATCAATTCTAAAACGACCAATTGCAAAACTCTGCCCATTACCTATCAACAATGATAGTCTCTAATTTGTTCATTAACGGAGGTTAATGAAGGCGGGCGGTAATGTTCAGAAAATTAAAGGACGCATATGCATGAGAAGGTTTCTATGTAGTTGTGTACATTCGTACATGATTGATACCGAGGACGTTGACCGACTCCTCGACGCGACTCACGTCTGATCTTGCTTTGTTTGACCCAATTTCTCTTGACGACGCTACAAACAGACAGTCAGATTTTCATTCATTCTTTCTGAGACGAGCGTCAGAGTAAGACGTTCATTCAGATTACAATACACACGTATTGTAAAGGTTTTCGTTACGTGCCACGTATCTCGTGCAAATTGGTTGCACATTCAAAGTAGAGACTTACCACGGCCAAGTACACTGCATAATCAGTTTCTGCAGACCCTACGGGTTGCTGAAAGATAGAGTTCGAGTTCAATTCCTGCAGTCACCACGACGAGCAGAAAGAGTGAGAGAGAGGGACATTCGACCCTAAATTCTACGGCCTATCGAGAGAGTGAGAGAGAGGGACATTCGACTCTAAATTCTACGGCCTGCTGAGAGAGAGAGACCAGGAGATCGAGCTCCAGGTACACGGAACCTCTGTAGAGAGTTTTCAATTGAGTTCTTGAGAAAGTTTTCATCCTGTTTCGGATTAGCACGACGGCGAACCGACAGGACAGAACTCAATTCAGAGGTTCCCATTCAGCTGTACTATTCAGCAATTATTCAGAGACATTTTCATACCGTCGTACTTTCGAACGTAATCTATTTAGATGCGTTCACATGTTGGCGTCACTATCAGACGTATTCAATCAACTGTTTAGAGACATTTTTTGATAAATGTTAAACATGTATGAATCAAAAGTTTCAGTGTAACCTTCTTCTGCATATGCGTTAATTACTTGAAATATTGTAAATTCATTTGAAATACTATTGATGTAAAAATCTAGAATCACTGTAATGTTCCGTAATTCTCATTACGCTTATCATTCTCAACTAATTTTATGATTCATTTGTAAATATTACGATTATAATATGATTGCATAAAGCTTATGGTATGGAATGCATGATTATTAATTTGAATAACCGTTTGACGTTATTGTATGAATAATTTTATAATTTATTAACCCTAGTAATTTCTGATTGTTGTGTATTCTTATATGTATTCTATTCTATATGTGTGTAATTCCATATGTGTTATTTACTATATTTGTTGTGAACGTCCGTCATTAACCGAATTGTCATAAAGTAATCAGAATATTCATAGATTATTCAGACTTGTCATAGATTAAATTTTATATTCTGCCAAAATTATTTTAAAGTTATTAAATTTTTCTGCCACCTTTATTTGACTCTGTAATCATTTTCAACCGGCGTGCTTGTTTATTAAACAGCTCTACTGTATATAATTATACGTGAGAAACAAGAAAAAAATGCTGCCTGCAGCACTTTGCCGGATACATCTCTGAGAATTCCTATGCAGAGTTACGCCGTCTTTTGCATTGCTGAAACCCCCGCGAGAAATAGATTGTGTCGGAAATTAGGACAGATTCGAGAACGCTTCGCGAACCTTATGGAATCACGCTTAATCTTTCTACTTAACTTGACTGGGCAATTCCAGCAGGAAAGTTGCGCATAAGCATCACGGAGAGTACCCTAAGGAATTTTTTTTTTAATAATTGCATTACGCGGGATTGGAGAGAGCGAGATTGCGCAGGAAAAAGTCAACCTTCATTTTCCGCCTGAAAGAGACTATGTAATATCCCAAGATTTATCTGTATGCCTCGGTACTGAAACTTTACCACAAAGGGTATTACGAAAGTTTTGCCAACTTATATATTAATTGAATCGCATTATAAAGTCAGACGTAACGATTTCCGTTTTACTATTTGATAAAGTGTACCTGAGGTAATTTAACGATTGAACAAAGCATTTAATAATATCATGCTACAAGCTTCCTTCGCACTCGTCTTTGATCATATTTGATGTAAAATTTTTTTTAAAGAACAATATACCTCTCCCTCTGGTTTTTAATAGCTAACTAATTTGCTAAGTACAATGCATTATATAATGCTTTACCTGCACATACATCTTATAATCTCGATAAAATTATTTGAATTTGTCGTAAACGATGATATTTGAAACAAAAGCTAAAAATAAAGAGGACGTTAAACTAAATTAAACTAAATTATGCAATCTAGTTATAACATTTAGAGAGAAAGAGAGTGTACTCACATTTTTATGCTGAACGAATTACAGCGGTAAATTTTTTATCGTTAGGCAGATTGCATTTTTTACTGTAGTATATTATGAACCAATCATAAACCTTTATTCCGCTTCTAACAATACATTTTTAAACGTGTATTTTTTACCTATGTAATTTTTAATGTCCTTTTGTAATATGTTTTTTTGTAGTGGGTATAATTTTATAATAGAATTTATAACAGCACTACAGACTTTTCGAAATTTATTATGTTTTTTGAAATAATGAATCAGAATATCATGATTAACGATATCATCACAACGGTTATTTCACCGGTTTTACGATTCAGCGACATTTTGTTTTTTTTCCTTTTATTTACACCCAAGTTGCCGCGTTTACACTGTCGTCAAGCGTACCAGCAAGCGCGACCATGCGTTTCGCAAAAATTCGGAAAAAAAGAAGTGTCCGTCGTCTACCATCAACCGGTCGCTATAAAGCACGCTGCAAATTTTGAAAAAGCCTCGCACCACGTTTCGCTCGCATGCGCGCGTCATCGCAAAGCTACACGAGTTTGCTCGCGCGAATATTTCCACGGATGCATTCGAAAGCGTTTTCGTGGCATCGCTGCTTCGGCGGCACGGTATTAAATTACACGCCGTACCGTGTGGATGGCCGACGTCAGCGTACAGCGATACTACATTGAGTTTCGCATACGCACTACGCTCTCGCTCTCGAGTATATTAAATGCGAACCGTAAATGATGTAGGTTTCGCACGGGCAATGCCGACAGTTATCGCGAAGGACATTATAATGCGCGTGCGAGTTATCGTCGCGTAATAATATCGCGCGAATACAATTAACTGTGACATTAAGGTCGTTATCATTAACTGTCGAGCGCACCTGCAAGTTGTTATGTTTTACGAACCAAGTAAAAACAGCAAAGCGTGATCCTTATTATCTGACAGTCCAATATGTGACGGATCAGAGAGAAAATCCAGAAAAGCCGAACGTCTTAGGATTTAAAGAATAGACTCTAAGTATTTTACAGATAAGGATCTATGAGTGTAAGAAGTTGAGAAACTGGGGATTTTAAAGATTTTCAAAGCTTTAGTATCTCCCGAAAAATATAAGTGTTTGAAAAATGGAAATTGTAATATGGCAGTATTACAATGCAAAAGAAAATAAAATCTTTTCTTTTTACTTAATTATAAAATACTGTTTATAAACATTATTTAATAATTAAGTAAAATAACTTAAACATATCACTAAGGTAATGTATTTACTTTATCAAAATTTATTTTAAGAATGATAATGATATATATTTTACGCTTTGAACAAAATTTCTTAGGTTACCGTTTTAAGAGAAAAAAACATGATTTATACTCCGATCGATACTGAACTGCACGGAATTAATTTCGGAACATGGCTCGATGTACATGTAACAGCTGGTTATATAACTCAACTTGTTACAATTTGCGAGTCATTAATATTGTAATAACAAGGGTCCAAAAATGGAGGCAAAGTCACTGAGAGAGAATGAAAAAGGAAGAAATGTTTGCAGTAAAATATTGCGACAAAGGCATCGTAACGTTATCTCCTGTTTGAGTATTAGGATAATCTATTTGATTTTTTAAAGAAGTGTTTTATTAACAAGCAATTGTTGTTTTATAAATATTAAATAATAACAATAGATTGTAATTTAATATAAATTGTTAAATTGTTTTATTGAAAGAAGAAATGACTTAAACAATTTTCATTTTTCATTTTTTATTTTTTTATAAAAAATAAACTAAGTTTTTATATATTATTTTCTGTATACTCCTTTAATTTATTTATTTTTTTTTTTTTGTATATATTTTCCACAGGCTATCAGAAAAGATATAACTAGACATAGTCAGTAGAAAAGATGTAACTATAATAGAGTCAGTGAAAAGAAAGACGCTGTGGTCAGACACAAGCAAAATGAATATGCCTCAATTATTATAATAGTAAATTATTGAAAATAAGTACATAAATTTCTATAATATAAATTGTGTATTTATAATATTACATAAAATTACATTTTATATTTGTGAACTTGAAAGCAATTTTACAACATCAATACTACGATTGCTTTATCTTTTAAGATAGAATAATTGTTAAAACTCAAATAGATACCTAGGTTTACCTTAGATTTAATTACGAATCTAATTACCGAACATATAAAGTGGGAAAAACTTGGATAATTTACACATAATGCAGACGCATAATCCATACGCAGTAGTGAAACACATGATTAGCCATCCCAGAAATCCCGTGACAATATCGAAGAAAAAAATACGCCATAAGCTTAGCACACACAAGCCTCTCTCTTCTTCTATTTTCTAGCTTACCCGTCTCTCTAATATTAAAATGCCGTCTTCGTCGTTTTTTCCTTCCCTTTATATCTTCGCTTTAAGCGTCGCTCGTATCGAGGAAATTTTTGCGGTACGTAAAGTCCACGCTCGAGACATAACTGGCTTGCTCGATCTTGCTCGCGGTATCGAAGGGGGAAAGAAGGAAAGCCGTAGTAATAGATAAGACGGGTTCGAAGAACGGGAAGATGGAGTCACATAATCTGCATGATACCGCCGGTGCCAATGAGATCAGCGTCGCGGCGCCCTCGAGATTCCTTGAATTTTAACATTTCACTTCCGTAACTCGTTATCGATGATGCCTCCCGAGATGTTCGATAGTCGTTTTACGCCGCTAGACTTGTTTTCCCAGAATAATATCAATTTGATCTTAACAACGAGCCTGAAGAAACCTTTGAAAAAATTCTACTGAAGAGATGAAATTCCGCCGCTATCTTTTTCCCCTGAATTTTCGCTCGCTTGTTTTAAAAGAAGTAACGTGTACTTAAACGCCAGTCTAATGACGTCAATTTATTTCTCGGAAGCTTTATGTTATGCAAAAACGATAATATATAAAGTTACGAAAAAGGAAACGATAACAAAATGAAGCCAAAGAACATAAAGTCACTTATCTGAATTATTTTTTTATCACATTCTTAGTTTAGTAAAATAATAAAATAACTAGAAGAGAGAGAGAGAGAAGAAACGATTGTGGATATATTGCAAGATGTACATTTCTCTTTAATAAGTCACGGATCTAATAAAGAATCATGTGTTTTTCCTTGAAAGAAAATACAAACCCCCGTTGGGAAATATAATAAATCTGGTTAATATAATAAATCTCGAAAAAAAAAATAAGCGGCGCACGAGGGATACATTTTCGCATTGCCGCTCGCAGACATCATCAAGAGAGATTCGTGTTGTCGGAAACAGCCCGCGGCGTCTCTTGCTTGCGGAGATTTAATGATATACGCGTAATTTCCTCCTACGTGACGTATGCTCGAACTTGACTAGCATGCCTCTCGTATCCGCGTGAGATACTGTCTACCCTTTTTGCGCATCGCTTATCAAGCCGCTCGTTTCGCGCACTTTCCTCCCGTGTGCACCCCGTGATTTAACCCTCGCAGGTACAATTTACCTTCCGCAATATTTCTTCCTGGACTGTTCTATCTGATACGTCGAATGTGACGTAGTGAAGACCATGTGGTGTGGAATGGAAAAAAGAATTTGTAGAAAAAAGTTTATACAATTAATTTATACAAAATTGTTGCTATTTCTTATAAACAGCAGCTCGAATTTATTTATCAGAACGATATTTCCTAATAAAAATAAACAGTATGTTTAAATTGAATATTTTCTAAAAAAAATAAACGTACTGTTTATTTTTATTAGGAAATATTCAATTTAAATGCAAACAGCTTATTTGTTTTAATTAATTCTCAGTTAATTGCAATAAATGTTTAATTTTTTTTTGTATTTTTAAGTAATTTATCTTTAGCTTGTTATATTAAATAAAATACTTATAATTACAATTAGAAATAATAAAAGAATAAATTTTTCTTCGAAGTTTCTAGGCTCTTGCAAAAAAATACGAAAACATAGTACACACAATTTAAAATCAGCTGAAAAATATGAGGCGCGAGACAGCGTTATTGTATTGCTATCTCTTATCTCATCTCATACGTAAAACGTACTTTTTGATAGAATTTTGTACTTTAATATCCTGTTGCTCGCTGTTTCCCACTTCCAGGATCTCCGCCGGCGCAGGACGGAGCTCTCACGGGAAACCTCCGGGCAGCCGTTTCGCTCGCTCGGTCGTTCGTTCATTTGTTCGTTCGTTCGTTGCCCGTTACCGTACCGCGATTTATTTTCTCAGCTCTGCTCGTGATTTCCGCCGAATACGCCGCCAAGTCGTATCTTTTGTAACTGCCATATTTGCCGTATCTTGTTTATGGAACGGTAGCGCCGGTAGCGGAACAATAGAAATTATTTCTCTTGCGCGACATTTACAGTGGCACAAAGCGTTCATTTATGACTGGAAGTTCAATAACCAATAAAATGTATAGCGATCTATTAAGAATAGAAGGCTTAACAATTTATAACGTAAAATTTTACGATTTATGCGAATATATTTAATGAAAAGCACGCCATATTTGCATCTCGTATTTTTTCATTGTTTTCATATTTTTTTATATTTTACACTTTGTTACTTCATATTTTATAATGTTTCAAGAACGCATAGACATCGAATGCATTTTTAAACATTCCAATTTAACTTTTATTGTACAGTACGCGCAGAATCATACCTAATAATGTTACAGTATCTGTAAAAGAAGATGGGTTAATATGTAGGAAAAAAATATATACGTTGAATTTGTCACAAATATATGAAACAAATCTTATAGCGGAATAAGATTCGATAAAAATAAATTATGACATACAAACATGAAACATATGCACATAATCCATTCCATCTTCATGAGGTCGAAGAGAAATCGTGTTTCGCAGATAATCATGCACGTTTTACGCGACAACGCGATAAGACTATCCCGGTCAGACAAAGACAAATTATTTTTATAAATGCATAAAAGAGAGGGTGTCGTACGACCCTTTCCCGACAACGGAATCTGATATACAATAGAAGACGGATGAAATGCTACTGCTTGTTTGGGCGTACACCGGCTTCGTAATAGATGTGCAAGGACCGTCGAGACCTCTAAAAAATTAACAAACCCGCCATAGAGTCGGCGGCGTTGAGTTAATGGTCGCTGCAATATTCACCGGCCGAATGAAGTAGGAGCCTTTTCAGCAAGCTCGTCAGACGGTTCTTGCGATTGCGAGACTCCAGTCATCACCCACCACTGCAGCATCGCATCTTACAGATTCAAGTGACAACGAGAAACAACGAAAAGCCTGCTTTTACATATAAGCGTGGATCACGCATAAGCAATTTTTTTTCTACAATTTTAGTAGTACAATTAATTCTAGTGAGAATGTTGTCTCTAAAAGTATGTACAACTGACAATTGCAATTTAAATTTATTTAAAAATTAATGAATTTGTCAATTAAAATTAATAATTATTGATTTTAATATTATAAATGGTAATAAAATCATAACAAACATATTTACTGTAAAAATAATTTTACATTATTACACTAAGTCAATCTGAAAAACGACAGAACATACTCGAATTGAATTTTATTCGTAAATTGGAAATATCGCATGCATAGCAAAAATGCATCGTCTCGAGAATGAATATTTTCTACGGCAATATAAATGAAATTGAAAGTGTCGCATAATTTAGGTATACGTTCGTTGCTCGTTCCTCTACAGCGGGAAGACAAGTTCCTCATGGACGAGATATTCTTTTCTGAAACGTCCTCGTAAGGTAGATATACGGGATAAAAGTGTCAAGAGCGCCCTGTCTCGAGACATTTCTAGAGAAATGCGATAGAACGAACGTACCAAGTATAAAAAGAAAGGAGAGAGAGGAAGAGAGAGAGAGAGAACGGACCGAATAAAAAGCACATGCGTCGTCCGCTCTAATATAAACCTTATCTCGTGAATTTCTCGTCATCGTGCCCTCGGTGCGAAACGCAACGAGTCGCCCTGCGGCAAAGTTACTTGCCACTTTTACATACTAGTCCGGCATCCGAACTATGCTGCGCACAAAGCGCGCCGGGCTGTGTTATTAAAATGAATTTTGTAATCCCGTTTATGTAAGAGAAATGAAATCAATTCCATTTCTTTATGCATGCATGCGCGCGATGTAATTTGTATTCACTTTGTCAACGTCTTTTGCATCCCCGAAGAAGCTACTTTGGATGATAGCTTCGTTGATCGTAAAAACATTATCGTAGACTTCGATGAAACCCTGTTCCACAAACTCGTTTCTAGTGCTCCATCTATTTTTCAAAACACCATATGCAGACGTATTCTTGTTTGCGACGCGTCTCTTGATCTGTCGATTATCCTTTAGCGTAGTTCTTCGTACACCATCAGCATTGCGTCGCTACGCGCTGGCGATCGTAAAGCACGAAACAACTTTGGAAAATATTATCAGCCATTCGACCTGACGCTGAGTCGTAAACGCTGTTCAGAAAATGTCATGAATCTTCTGTTCTGTTCCATAAGAAGGAAAACAGGATCGAAACATCCTTTATCCGCGATGCACTTCTGCGCCGCTATCTTCTTCACGATGTGCGCCGTGTTGGATATATTCCGAATGCATGCTACTTTATGAAGAAATATATTTATTGTCAGTGTAGCATTTTTCTTATATATAAGACAGCTATATTGTCGTGCGCTGGAATACATGTTTTGATTACGCAGCAAGATTGGAAATTTTGTTTCTCACATTATTATTTTTTTATTATTATTTGCACGATATTTTTACATATTAAGTTTTTATGATTTTTAAAAAATACATTTAAACTATGGCTATATATGATAATAATTTATTATTTGTAATCTATTGATTACAAAATTGAGTTGTAAAAAATATTATTACATTATATTTTTTAATGTAATAATATTTTTCACAATTAACGTTACACACACAGTACATATAAAATAAGTAATATGTTATATTAAAAATAATATGTTGCATCAAAAACCGTAATCCGCATACTTTATCAATATGTATGTGTGAGCAGATCGAGCGAAATATCGAAACGTTATCGTCAATATAAATTTTATACGACCTTATCTTCGTACGCGCAATTTATATCGGACATTGGACCGCGACACACGTTTTGATGCCTATCGCACTCACATTTTGCGTAGTATAAATGGTGATTTATATGGAAACTTGAATGTTTTATCCAACGCGACATACGGGATTGATACTTCTTCATTATAGCGTTGGATTACTGCATTTTCAGTTTATGTTGCTACTGAAGCGATGTATCGCGCATAAAGAGTGCATGCTGTTGCACGTTCGAGATGCGTGATGGATAGTCAGACGTAATGAGGAAAATACGCCGGATGCAGCGCAATGTCAAGAGTTGTTACGAGTGTTCCAATAAAACCAAAGTGAAAACAAAAGCTAACAGAAAAGTAACAAAAAATGGGAACAAACACAAGAATACTTGCCTTTTATTGAAAAATCTGATGCACCGTTGTGCAGAAATATTATTTAATATCTATCGAATTACGAAATCTTTTTAATCTTGATGAAAAATTAAAACGGTAACTATAATACACGTCTAAAAATGATATATTGCAATAAATGAAGAATTTTGTGTGGTAAAAATATTAAAATGTTAAAATATTAAAGAGAATGTAATGGAACAGAGAAATTGTAATATTTCTTAAAACAGTAATTTATACAATAATAATATACGTATACAAAATTAGATGTAATAATTATATTATTATATATTGTTATATTATTTTAATTAATAATAACATCATTTATGTTATTATTACAATATGTACAATGTTATTAACTTTGATTTTTGAGTGTTTCGCTGAAAATCTGTTGAAATAAAATTTTCCATTTCCTCTGTCGGGCTAACAATCCATTTCAAAATATTTTCACACCGGAAGAGATCAGATGAAGAAACAAAGAAATGTAGCTTGATAAAACAAGGCCAAGTAGCACACTGTGAACGAATAGTGGAGTCGGATAAAAGGACGAACGGAGAGGAATCGTTCGTAAATAGGACAGATGGTATATGTGTGTAGTTCGCACAGCTTGATCATGTCTCATCGTTTTCATTTCTGTATCACGTTTTTCTTCCGGTGCTCAGTTCTGTGATTTCTTTGCGCTTCGACGATCGTACCTTGACAAAACGTGTGAGAAAGAGATGGACGACCTGTCTCGTCGCGAACATTAAAAAGAGACAATGAGTTCCTTCACGTTAGCAATGCGAGAACGCGCACGCTGTGTAAGCTCGGCGAGCTACGTCCGACGTGTTTTTCTCGTTTCTTCCTGAGTGACAACGGTGCATTTCGGATGCGTAAAGCAACGGCCGCGGGTTGTTTGCAGCACCATATGACGGGTCACAGTGTCGAGCAAGCTCGCAAGCGTACCTTCTCTCGAACGCACAAAGCCAGATTAGAAATGCTGTTAAAGTAGAATTGCATTAATGAGTATAAGTGGATTAAGCGCGCGTCTAGGGCGTTCACAAAAATGATATTATCAACAAAAAAACTTTTTATCTACATATCTCATTTTAATCGTGATGTTTCGCTATCTCTATTTAAATTTTTCTTTCATGTTTTTATTTTAAAAAATTTTTATATATGCAAAAAACGTGATCTTTTACGCTTAGAGAGTTTAAAAGGTTTACTTTCACTTCGATTATAATAATTTCTTTAAATTACAATTATTACTTTTTTATAAGTATGGGATTCTAAGTTGTTAACTATTATTCATCGTACTTGTCGGTACAAACCGACGTTTCTGACATTTCAAAATCGTAACACATATCTAAATAAATGTAAATATGGAAATTACAAACTTTGATATTGACATTGAACAAAGTTTAACACAACTCATTTGTATGCAAATTTCTCGCAGAATGTAACGTTAATCAAATTTGCGTAATTAAAACTTGTTTAAATGAGCCTTGTAAAGCAAAACTTTGAAGACAATACGCCAAGAAGCGAGAATATTTATTCATTAGAGAATTACGAAACTCTGAATTCGGAGTACGGTAGATGATTCCAAGTATAGTCCACGAAGTAGCAAATAACGGAAAATTCAATAGTTAGAAAGTCGAAGAATCTCTGTAAACTTCGTTTACCTCATACTCTTTTCGAAACTATATAAAACATGCATAACATTCTGTTTCGTATCATAAGGGAGAGACATTCCCAAGGTAGTGAAATCAAATGCATCAGTATACGTATGCATTTTATGAAACAACATTGCATCATTCGTCGAGAGGTATTCGAAAGAAAACGTATTCGGTCTTGTTTTCTTTATGCGACTGGCGCAAAATGTGGACTGGCGTAGTTTCGGCGTGAAAATAATGGTATTTCTTTTCAACCGACTGTAACTAACTGCCGAGTGCAAATTTCGCCAAAAGTTGGTTCACAGTTTGCCACACGTGGTCGCCGGCGAATACATTCAACGAATTCAACACCGTCACGTAACGGCGTTATTTATGGGGATGCAGTTTGCAGCCCGCGATTGCGGGCAGAAATAGCCGGGATACGTTTGCTTCGGTATTTTGTGCTTCTTCCAGCTTAAGACACCGCGAGCTAATCCTTTTACTGGCTTGACCGAATCCGCTGAAACCAGATTGCCACCTCGTGTTAACGTTGAGTTTTTGCCGGTGACCCTTTTCTTTCCATTAAATACCATTGTTTTGCCTAAGCGCTTTTACGACGACAGACGTTGTTGTTTGTTGACATTAAAAAACATTATTTCTTTTTTAATAAGCCAAAATTTGGAAAATAAAACACAAGAAGAGGAACATAACCAATTAAAAAATAGTTTGATTAAGAGCAAATTGTTGTTAAAGCAATGTAATAAATATTTTTTAATTATTATAATTAATTTTTAATTATAGTAAAGTATATGTAAAATATGTAGTATTTTATTTAAAACATTAGCACTAGAAGTTTATATAATTTGAAAAAGAATTTTTAAAAATAAGTTTTAAACAAATTTTCTTCAAAATTGTACTCAAAAGTTCTAATATTTTTAAATATAATTTGTGCACTAATTGTAAGTTCAGCACGAAGGAAATAAAAGAGGCATATATATCAAAAGCGTAAATGTCAGCGTACGAAACTAGTGATAAATGAAGCAGAGTGATCACGCATTTCCATTGGGATATGTGCATTCATCATTATTCTATTCAATGGTCCGTATTCATTTCGAACTTTTTTTGCGCCTCTTTTCGCCAGAAGCATTGCATTGCCGATCTATAATGCTGAATTCGAAACGAGTCGTCTAAAACACACACAGAGAATTAAAATCCTAAGATATTTATTTTGTAATATTTCTAACATTTAGATCCCTATTACAATCATAAATTTGTTTTATAATAATAAACGAGCTTCATTTTATTTTGTATAATATTAATTAAAATGTGTTTGTTACGTGGTATATTATACAACGTATAAAAAAATATAACTTTTAATTACATAATATTTTTTAATTTTTTTAAAATTTAACAGACCGCTTATCAATTATTTAAACAATAGAGACAAACAAAATTAAATTTATACATTGATATTTAGACTTATGCGACAAAAGTTGCAATGCGGAAGTGTTTCTAAATAAATCTACTTTAATATTTACATATCATAGATATTTCTGGTTGTAGAAAGGTATTGCAGCCATGATCGAGTGAACTATTATTATCAGCAGAGATCTGTAATGCCACCAACACCCGTCGGAGGAATGATAAATGTTTGTCCCTATTTAGCCTCATTACCAGCGATTTGTTATGTCGCATATGGTCGCGTCGCCTCGTTGAAATATACTCTTATCCATAAAAAGCGTTACTTTTGATCTAAAATACGTTTCTCCACTTATTGCTAATTTTCATGTTGAGATATTACTATCGGTTATGTAAAATCTGATATTACATATCATAAAATGAAAATAGATGCGCTAATAAACGATTAATTAAAATTTTTATTTTAATTTTACTTCTCTATAAAAAAAGTTCTTGATTTTTTTCAGCAAGGAATGGAAAACTGTAAAATAAAAAATAAAACACGAATATTACAATAGCTACTTCTATATACCCAATAAGAAATCAATCTATTTTAATAAATACTCTCTCCCTTATCTTTAGCAATATTAATTATTAACAATAAGAAAATTAATATATTTTTTTAATACAATTATATAACTTTCTATACACAATTGCAAGAATAAGAATAGGTCGTCTATTTTGTGTGTGTGTGTGTGTGTGTGTGTGTGTGTGTGTGTGTGTGTGTGTGTGTGTGTGTGTGTGTGTGTGTGTGTGTGTGTGTGTGTGTGTGTTATATATAATCTTATTTTAGCTTTATGATTTTATTAGATCTTTCTTAATTTCATATTTATTGGTAAAATTCTGTCTTTTGGATATTAGCTCTGCTGAAAAGCCCATTAATATTGAACGACGACTCGCTGACGGCGCGGCAGAGCCTGCCAAATGATGAAATCAGTACACACAAGCCGCATTTAGCCTTGGCCAGTTGATCCGAGATTATACTGTGCGGTATGGGTTCTAATATCGGATTAAAATGTAATGGTCAGTGATGCGAATTCGTAGAAGCCACATTTACGTACACGTTCGCGCATATAATTATTAGAAACGCAAAAAATATGCAATAGTTAATCACTCAATGAAAATATACATACATTGGCATTCTCATTCTGGAAATGATCGAGCGTTTCTGACGAAAGAAAATTAGATTTGTATTTTGAAATTAATGAAATGAATATAAAATGCTCGTTTTGCCTTTTAGTGCTGTAAAATGTAATACAACATCAAATTCTAAGCAGAAGAGTATCTCTATTTTATCTTATTCTAGTTAAAGTAAAAGAAATCCATCCTTTTCAACATCTCATTGTTTTTAATCAAAATTAAAATTGAATAGATAAGACTAGAATAGAAAAGAATAAAAAAATCAATAATCCTTTAACTTTATATTTTAATTCTAGGAAGTGAAATGAATTTTTATCGATCATTTTTCCTTTCTCTATTTTTGGATTTCTCTTCGCGATTTAAATGCCAGCCGTCATTTCTCATTAATAACGATTTTCTAAGATACGTTACGCCCGCTTAAATCGTCGAACGTGTCCGCAATTGAACCACCGCGATATGCAGACACGCAGAATTTGTAATTAGCCGTACAGTATTACCACGCTGCGCCTGTGAGCGTCGCATGCCATTTAATTCGCTCAAAAATCCCGTTCCGTGAGAAACGAGGGTTCAATTACGACACGTTCAACGATTCAAGCGGGCACGGCATTACTGGATGTGATTATCGCGACGCGGAACGATGGAACTGTCGCACGGATTCGCCCGCGTCATCCGGCCGTTTTACGATGAGGAAATCGTGCCAACCACGGTGAGCCATGAATATTTATCAGCTTCGAGGACAGCTCGGTGGCGGCCTCGCAAGAGTGCCTGGCATTGATTCGACCGGCTCTGCAAGTTCGGCATTGTATACGGTGTTATTAGCGGCTTCCGAGTAATCAGCGTGACAATGTCGAGCTTATGTATTGTTTTGGGGAGAGGTAACGAGATAATAGACGGAGGATACGCAGACGCATGTAGTTAACTCTGGCATTGCGAATATTTGAACCCCTTCGGGCGTAGCCCCGCAAATATTTCCATTCCCTGGTTGATGAATGCGGTGAGCTACAGAATATTTATCTTAAATAAATATTTAGATAAATTTGTTGATTACGAAGAGAAATTTACGTTCAAAAACATACATCATTTATAATCTTGCTTTAAATGTGATGAAAAAAGAATCTTAAAAATGTCAGATTTTATTGCTATATCGGTAAAACGGTACATTTATTTTTATTTAAAAAAAAAATCTTGCATTTCTACATAAAACACAGCTTCAATTGAAACAAATGCATCTTCAATATATCTTCAATTTATCTTTAAATTTGTAAAATATTTTTTGAAAATAATCTTTATTAAACAAAAATTCTAACGTACATCTATCTAACAGCACATCTATCAGCGTTGCTACCAACAACCTTAATAGAATTTAAATTTATTTGCTGTTCACAATACATGAATAATTCATGATAACGTAACACGTCGAATCATTAATTACCACTTGATAATCATATTTTAGTTCTTAACGGGATGCAATAACCCGAGGCTTTTAAGCAATTAATGGGCGCCGTATTAAAGGAGGGATATCGAAAGTGCCGGCGACGCAAATGCGATTTCCGCAACATGGAAAATTGAAGATCCCAGTCATCGTGCTTAGTGAAAAAAAAAATCTTCGCAGTTTGGCTTCTGGCGGCTCCGACGGACAAAATAGATCATAAAAGTTTTATTAACCTTTGAGTGTTTGTGTCTCTTGCTCTCAATATTTTATCTCTGTATTAGGAGTTGTTTTAATGTTTAAATTATGAACGTTATTTTGTCAGAGTTTCTACTCTGACAAAATAACTTTATAATTTAAACATTAAATTATGTATATTATACAATTAATTCTTATTATAAGTTAATTAATTTAATATCATTAACGTACCATATAATAAAACTACTGTAAGCAAATAACAATGATCTTTCTTTTTAAAACGCAAATAACAAAAATCTATAATTGTAATGTGAATTATAACATAAACGATAATGTAAAAATTAAAACAAAGTTATTTAATTACTGCAAATATATTTCAAACTATTTATATAGTATTTCCAATTTCTCTTAACAAAACCGGCAGCTTGCCACTATGCGTTTCGAACTTACACACCCTAAGAGAGAAAAGCTGCCGTTCAGCCGTCGCAACTTAAGACAAGTCTAAAGACTGGTAGATGCCGCGAAGAGGAAGAGAAAGGCGTGGCACTTCCGCATGTGCTCCATCCTCTCGAGGAAGCTGACGTAATTTCCACGCTGAATCAGCAGTCGGCGCGAGCAGTCGGCGAGGCGCCGCGAGGCGAAAAGTCCATTAAATGTCCGACGAACGACATCGCTTTTCTCCTTCCTTTATTTTTCACGTTACGTCCACGATATTCGTCGCAGCGGCCAGTTCATATTCCTTTCAGGGACAGCCTCAGGTGCACCTTCCGATCCTGCAGCATCGATCCTCGCGCGTTTCCAGGGACTTTAAGCCCTTTGTGGAAAGGTCCTGCACACCTGACAACCTTTAGGCGTCAGGTGGTAATGTAACGCTGACTGTTTTTCCGCGTAATCAAGCAATAATACAAACATAAATATTTCTTATCAAAAATATCGACCTAATTTTGTATAATGACAAAGTACAGTAAAATTGACGACAGTTTTATACGCTAATAATTTTGATTTGTGACCTGGGAAATTTCACGAAAAGGTTTTGGGCGAAATGGCCGTTTATGGTATTAATTAATAACATAATTAATATTACCGAATTAATTGCGTTGAATTAATTAACTGCCGCGTGATAGTCTAACTAACGAGTTCCGTGGATTGAAATTGCGGATCATAAAAATTTCATCGTCGCGCGGAAGGTGGCCGACTGACATGAATTATTGCGGGACTTGTAACGAAATTTCCCCAGTTGCAAAATATTTATGGCTTTTGAAACCCGAATCGCAATATAGTGATAATTAAAACCATATATCTCAGAGTGTCTAATAATACAGAAGCACCTCATTTAGTTGTACTTATAAAATTTACAAGAATTACATTTTTTATGAATTGTTATCATTGACAAGAGTTTTAACCAGAAATTTCCCCACTTTTTAAATTAAAGTTATACGAAAATTGGAAATTAAAAAAAATATAATAAAAAGGTACAACTGTAATTTAGAATTTAATGCTAATTTTTTTTTGTTTTTACACTCTATTATTTTTATTTAACTTTATTGATAAACATTGAGTTTATTTAGATTATATATTTTATATATTATATAACGATTTTAACTTTTATTTTCTCCTTATTTTCCAATTATTTTCATAATTCTTTTCAGAATAAATTTCCTGTCTCAAGTAGCAATATGTTAAAGTAATTGCAATATAAAATATTAAATAAAATACAGTATTTTATCTTTATTTTCTTTTTTCTTTTCCCAAAACGGACGAACTATACGAACATTTCGCTGTCCTGTTCGCGATTGATCCTTCAAACAGATATCTCTTCAATATCTTTTATAAGCTCTATTTGACACCTCTCTGAATTAAGAAGCACATCCAGTATATAAGCTGATTTTACGTGTTAAAATAGTTCGGTAACTTCTCGATTTGATCTCGCACGTTAGGATAAGATTTAATGACACTCTTCTGATGTGTTGGACTGACCAGCGACCATGGCAAACTACGATGCAAATGCATCGGGATGTGCGGCTCAAACTTTGGTGGTTGCATCTCGAAGAGCGCTCTGGAGTTTCGAAGAGATGACCACTTTGTGGCTTGTTGGACACCCTGACGAATTTATGATGAATATTCAGACTTACAAATAATATATTATCGCATACATTATATCGCAAGAAGTTTGGTGTATAATGGTTTAGTGTTAATGAGTATATAATAGTTAAACGTGGTTTCGAGTCAGTTTCCCGATACTTTCTAACGATGCGTCATATCTCTAACGCTCTATAATTACTATCGATTATACGATATTACCATCGTACAAGTTACATAATGAGGCTAATTAATTAACAGCAAAAATAATTTTTTGCTGTACAATTACAAAAGTCTTAAAATATGGTATATTTAATTTACAATTTTGTAATAATAGATGTATAAATTAGAAATAATCGCCTTTTAATTCTTGAATAGGGATTAATAAAATAATATTATATTATTAAAAAATAAGAGAAAAGTTTGTGTTCATTATACATACTGTCAAATACTTCCGGTTTGGAATATAATGCGTTCTTGCTTATCCAATACAGTCGGATCTAAAATTTGTAAATCAACTAATGTCCAAATAATGGCCATATTGACAAAAGTATGAACGTCAATCCCTATTTGTGCCAGTTATTGTCAAAATCATGTTTTCACGCAACGCGTCCAGCAGCAGCATGCAAATAACCAAATCCAAATTGGCATTCACATTCCAAACTTGTTTTACGCTCTGTGAAATTCGATCCTTAAATTCCCACAAATACCGTCGAGCTTTGGTGGATGCCCTGTTGCTTTAATAACTCTTCGATTCTATCACGTAGATCGAATTTTCCCAGGTAAAATGTGCTTGTTAAAAAAAAATTCGAATTTTATTTTAAAACTCGTAATTTGATTTTATAAAAGTGACAGATACAGTGTTAAATTTGAATATTAAACGTCTTGATTGTTATTTTAAAACAGACGTTGTATTCCAATATTTCATAACAAATCTCACGGGATATAGACCAATATAGACTCTTTGGTTAATACAGTGGCAGTGCACTCCGCATTTTCGTCATTAGCACGGAAAAGCCTCGGCCTCGGCATACAATTGTACGATAGAAGTCAAAGGAATTTGAACAAAGCGATTGTGAAGAAGGGAAAACACGCGATCAGATCTCTCCGTGATTTCTCCTAGTCTAGCCGGAGATGAATCGACGGAAATCACGGAGAAGAAATAAGAATCGCTGGAGAATAGTCGTAGCTTCCCGAGCTCCAAGCTCGACTTTTTTTTTCTGGCAAAACAAAAGCACAAGAACTAAGAGAGGAACAATAAACGGACGTACTGATTGACGATCGAATAGTACTATATCTGACAATAAGATGGAATTTTGAGAAAGATATGAGAAAAGAGAGAGACAAGAAAAGAAACAGCATGTTTCATATTTTATATATATTTTACAATAGATATCATACAAATTTTTACTGCAGGGTCGTGTTTTAAAATATTTAAAATTTACAAGTATAAATTATAGAATTTACAACATAAAATAGAAGAATAAAAAAAATTGCCTTAATTCGGCCGTTCTAATCATTTGCTGCAACTGTAGTTTATAATGTTTGTTAGTATCTTTTTAGAAAGTTATATCTTATTGCTTGTTAAATACTTGTTAAATTATTTTATGTAGGGACACAATTTTTATTCGTATTAAATACATGTAAATAGGAGGATAAAGTATGTCTATTATTAATATTTAACGTGTGTAGCGTTAGCGTTATCAAGTATTCATAGTAAATAAATTCAGAGATCCATGCATTTAACGAACACGAAGTAACGCGAGTAAGATAAGGTAATAATAGGATGAAGCTCTCGCGCAATAACCTGCAAATTGTGTTAAGTGACTGTGAATTACGCACGATCGATAGAATATTATTTCGACTCTACCAGGCGCTAACAACCTCGAACTTATGAGAATTTACGATCGATCTCGATAATGCCTTTTTATTCGAAAGCGATGCAAATTAAACGCTTATTAAATAAAATTTTAATAAAATTCAAATAGATTTTAATAAAACTTTTGTTGACAACGTACTACGATAATTTTTTATTTTTTAGAATTATTGCGAAATATTGTTTTATAACTTGCTGTTATATTCTGCAATTAATATCATTTATTTATCCATATAACAAATTAGAATATAGTAAAATAAATGCATGATAATAATAATAATATAAACATATGCTTTTATATGAAATGTGTAAAATAAAATAAGTATACAATGGTACAAATATAGATAAATTATAAAAATTATAATATATATATTTTAACATTTTTTATATATTAATATTGTAATGTATCGGATAAATTCCACTTATGTCTTATCGTAAGATTTGGAAATTACTATCATTCACACCGAGGCATAAATCTGAAGATTATACAAATCTCTGTATATATGTGAGTAGACTCTTTTCTCGTTTAGTAGTATATTAATCCTTAAAAATTATCATTTTTAACACGATATTGTATCGTAACAGTAAATTTCAGCAGCTATTCTTTATACGTACACAAAGCTAACAGTTTGAATTCTGTATTTTTTACATGTAATTATATCTATAAATATCTAATTTCAAAGCTTTTTAATGCCTTTATTTCATTAATATATAAAAATATTTTTATAATAATGAGCAAAATAATACCACTTGAGATAATTAATTCTCCATCACGTACAATTTATGAGCTAAGAGCATCCATAATGTTAGGATCTTGATATTCGTGATCGTTTCTGTTCGATAACGGACTTTTACAATATGACGGCGCTTTATCGTTTTCCACATTGCGGCACTCCCGATAATCCGTTTCGTCCTTTTGAAAATCCCCGTTCCACTTGTGATGATCTCCTGAATCGCGAGATTCGAGATAGTCGTGCTGTTCGCTCAACTTCGGGGCACTCTCCAACCGGAAATGAAATCCGTGCACGTACATACATTGAATGGCGCACTGTAAAGTCACCTTCTTGATCAGGAGAAGTTCCGTTTGATAAAATAATCTACAAACAAAATATGCAGTTGAAAAGCTTTCAGTAAAACGTAGCAAACATTGCACTTTTTTAACTTTTTATAAAAGCAGAATATTACATTATAATCATTACTCTATAAAATATTCTAATATAAAAATCATAATTTTTATAATCATAATTTTGTATTAATTGTAATATAAAATAATATAAGAAAGAGAGAAAAAACTTTAGTTTTTATATTTTAAAAAATTTTCTATTTTTGACAATTTTTTGAGAAATCTTTGCAAATCAGATTGTAGATTAAAATGATTAATGGTTTATTAATCAATTTTGATTTACATAAATAATTCTACATTTAAGATATATTGTTTGCAATTAAAAAATTTTGAATTAACGGGAATTAAAAATTCCAAATATTTACAAACATTTATTTCTAAAAAATATGTTTATAAACCTGTATTTATTGGAATATTTAGTTAATCAAAAATTGCTGACATAAAATCGTAGAAAGAACATATAAAATAAGCAGCTTGAACTCGGCCATCGCCGGTGGCGGAATTTGGAAAAGTTATTCGTGAGTTTATCAGCGAGAAATATCGCGCAAAACCTGCAGCAAAATGTCAAATCGACAACGATTGATAGAGAGGCCATTTATGGATGGATGCGCGCATCATGTATATCGCTGCAGCCACGCGTTCGTATAGAAGCTACAATTCTCGATGCAACGAATTCTCCTAGGATCGCGTTAGCATCGGTATTTGCATCCAAAAATCACATCGACGTCTGCGCGGATGACGATTGATAAAACGCGCAACTTGTACGAAATAAATATCGAAATGATATTTACCATGGAGTTGTTCATTCATATTTATTCCTGAACGTTTTATCACGACGAGAGAGAACCGATGATCGATTTTTATAATTGAATTATCATTAGTTAACAATGCTTTTGTCAAAGATTTGAAATCGTAGAATCACTCGCATAACATTATTGCAATAAAGATTATAATACATTAAACTTTGATTTTTTTTAACTTTAAACAATTTTTAAGTAATTTTTGTATAAAATCATAATATAAATTGCTTACTTTGCTTTTAATTAAAAAATATCCAGTGCAATACATTAATTTGCATAGAGATTAATACTTTTACAAATTATCATTGTATGCATTTACATGTGGACAAAATTTTTTAATAGGTATATTTAAATCGCAATGTATTAACAGGAAACATTTTTTAACGTCTTCTTTTCTAACACAGACGGTAAATCGGACTCGCTCGCTTCGTAGTAGTCCAATCCTTCCAAAGCCTCGCAGATTGCTTCACTCGTTACTTTCGTATCTTTGCAGGGAACATCGGATTTGCTTGCAACTTTCTCCGATCGACCGAACATTTTTCTTTTTTTTTTTTTTGTCGCCTATATGGCACTCTTTCTAAAATTCAAACCGGAAAGATCCGCGGTATTTCTCGAGAACGGTAATCTATACACGCCCCAAATACACATGCTGAATCATGACCGACTGTTCCTCGTGACACTTGTAGAAAATTCTTTTCGACTAGTACAAATTTGTGATACTTGCACAAATAACAAGAAATAAATGTAGAAGAAATATTTCAAGACAAGTCTTAATTATTTCCTATACTTATACAATTAAATTACAACACAAAGCTTTTTTGTTGTTGACTACAATAATATTGACAAATTGGATTATTTTTACGTTTAAATATCCTATAATTACACATCAATTTATTGGTTCATGTTAGAAAACATTTTTATTTGGATATTTGTTTGAATAAGATAACGAAAACAATCGTGAATTAATTCCGTTTTTTTCATTTTTTTTATTAAAAATCCGATAAACTTTTTAATCAATAACAGTAGTATCTACAATACATTAGTACTTATCTAAATATTATGTAAATTAATTTTATTACATCTAAAAATATAACATCCAAAAAATGACATATCAAAAAATTCATATTTTCTGCAATCTTTCTACAGATGAATAAAATTTTGCTATTTTATTTAAATTAAATAACTTGATTCGAGGCAATTGAGGGAATTAAATAAAATATGTACGTACATGTCAAAAGTATTTAAAAAAGCAGTATAATGACTTTGCAATATGTGTTTTTATATATTAATTGTACATTTTATAACTGCATTACATATGGGGGAAAAATATAATTATTTGTAAAAATTAGGAATATATTATTAATTACCATTACAACTAAAATGTTTACTTTTACAAAATGAGAAAAAATAGAAAAAAGAGATTAATAAATTTAATTTAATATAACGTAAGTAATAAAATATAATATAATACATATATTAAAGATTATATTACAATACAATCAATCTTTCGAACAGAAGTGTTTTAAAAAACTATCAGATAACCTTATTAAATGATAATATGTCGATTTTTTATTTTAATTTGCAAGCAACTTCAAAGTTTTGATATAATACTAAATTAATTTTATTACAAATATTGAATCTTAATACAATTGTCATAATAAAGTGAACATTATTAAATTAATCATATATTTCAGAATTATTTTACGAGTTTACTTTAGTTTAAGTGTGACGAATAATCATCACAACAGGAGATGTATGTGTAATATAATATAATACATTCCCTTACAATGCAAATCCGTATTGTCCAATTATAACGCCAACAAATCCGCTTATTTGGTACAGTTATCTAGAGAAATAATGAACCTACTAATGCCAAATTTAATTTATAGCGTAAGGTACAATTACAACTGGCAATATAATTAAAATCAACAAAATAAAATCACAAATTGATTGAACATCTCATTAATCTTATTAGTTTAATCTTTGCTGATACAGTCTGTATAAACAATACAATATGATATACAATTAATCTCACGAATTTATTGTTAACAAAATCTCATTTGATTATTAGATATTATTAGCAAGATAAGAAATTTAAATTGCAATGTAGAAGAAGAATAGAAGGAAAGAAGGAACATAGAATTTGAAAAGCCGCTAGCTTTCTTTTTCAATTTCTCTGTGTTAGTAAGAATGTAAACAAGGATAGAAATCATTAAGTCAAATTAGGCGAACACAGCAGGAACGGACACGGTGTTGTATTACAACCGGTAAGAACGTAAATCGTAATCAGTGACATTGATTACCTTGACAACGAGATTGTCGGAACAACGTATACTATCCATGTGTGATGTGTGATGTGTGTGTGTGTGTGTGTGTGTGTGTGTGTTTAAAAGTAAAATTTTGCCGGTGTACGAAATACCTGTTCACTGCGCGCTCGCTTTTTCTCCGTATCCATTAATTCCTTGCAAGAAACTTGAGCGAAATACTATTAATTATAAGCTCTCGTTTGAAGTAATTACGTATAACCGGATTACAACGCCTCATTGTTGGAAATTTCATTTCCAATAACCGCGTGAAAAGACACCTGTGGGAGAACACAGTACTCATAAACACGATAGAATATTCCGCATCAAAATAAATTCTCCAAAATTTATTTTAAGGTTTATTGGATATTTAGAAACAGCCAAATAACAATTGCCAAATTTGAGTAAAAAGAATAATATAAGAAATAAAACTTTATAATTTACATGTGTTTATATGTGTACAATTTCATTAGTTTGTTTTACAAACAGTATGCATACAATGTTATCAAGTTTCTTATTAGCTGTAGCTTTTCACATTTTCTTCCTTATGTTTTGCAACGATTTGCAATTTTATTGAAAAGATTAACTCAATCTTTAAGCAACGACAGAGATTCAAAATACTGGAAAATCGTAAGGGAGCGGTAAGAGATTTATAAAGGAAAGCTGTCAACGATATACGAAACATCGATAAAAGGCACCTTGTATAACAAAGTTGTATAACAAAGTGTAACAAAGTGCGTTGCATATCGGTTTACCGAATCATAATCGCGTTAAAGTCTGACTCATTTGCCTGGAAAATATTTGCCGCTTACATGGAAAAGGGATTGTATGTGCACGTGAACTCACCCTTGCTTCTCGTGTAAAATTATAACATATCACATAAACGTTTTAAATTGTAAAATTTAATTCGCTTGCTGAGAGATGTTTAATTTTTATTTTCTATATGGCAATTGGAGATTATAATTTATTGAGCTAAATATGTAATGAAATCCTCTTCTACGAGAATAAATATATTATCGAACATTGCACATACACATTAAACACGTATTTAATTTAAAATTTTAGACAGATTTCGTAAATTTGTAATAGTATTATAAAGCGTACAGAAGCATATAAATAATTTTAAATAATATAAATTTCCGCAGTAAAATTCTACATAATACATATAAATTTTCATGCATACAAATCCCATAATCGTGTCTACAGAAAACGACGGCAAAATATTATAAACTTATCAGAGTGTCTCATTAAAATATGGTTAATAAAAGCCGTCTAAAGCCGGCGTGCCGCCGCTTTGTGCACCGACCTATTCGTACTTTGTCTACTACGATCGCGCCGCACTCTTTTGCACTGCCCGCCGTTATTAAACCGTACAACACTTCGTCTGCGTGAAAATGAACCCTTGCTCGCATTTTCGTCCGCCTATTTCTGGTGCTGGCACTTCTACCAAACGCTGGAAACGTGTGAAAACTGGCCAAATTTACGGCAAGAACTAACCCACGAAAAGGCCAAAGTAAATGGTCCTTTAAAAGTGCGCGCGGTTCTAGTATATACATAAGTATATAGTTCTATTAAAGTAAAGAACCACGTAAATACATTTATTAAAATATCGTAATTCTAATTTAAATTTAGAAAAAGGGACGATTTTTAAGATTATGTTTACAAAAATATAAAAAAAGTATCCTGTGAAATAATGTAATTGAAGTATGATATCAAATTACAAATTGAAAATAATGTACGCAAGCTACAGAGTTATAAAAATAATAACAGCCATTTTATTTGATAAGTAATTTAATAAAAATAAATGGTATTAATGTCATAAAAGGCATATATTTATTTTATATATAATGTGGAAAAACAATTATATATAATAACGTACGTAATAGTTAATGATTAAATATTAATTGTTAAGAAGACAATTATACTGCGACGAAAAATATGTTAACGTATAATGAAGATTTTATAATGATGCGTGAAATAAGAGAGTACGAATCAGCAAAAAGCACAAAAGGGCTTTTAGTCGTCGAGCAATGTTGAAGCTTTTAATCGTCGGTTGGTACTTACATAGAAGAATTCAAGAGGCTCACGCTGTAATCCTCATTGAATCTCACTGCGGGCTCTCGAAAAATTCTTCTATTATTTTAGTATCTTTGCAAAGGTAACCATGATTTATTCGCGAAAGTTGAAAGCAAAAAGTCAACGAGAATTTCAGCAGAAAAATATTTTTCTCATATGTACACGCGTGAAATAAGAGAGTTGGGAGAAACTCCGTCTCAAAACCTGTTTCAAATTCTCGAAAGATATTCTTCATCGACTGCAAAAATACTACACACACACACACACACACACACACACACACACACACACACACACACACACACACACACACACACATTCTTTTCACATTTCATCTTGTGGCTATATATTTTTAAATTGCATATAGAATGTGAGTTTGAATTTCCCATAAAGTTTATTTATTCTAAAAAGCCATAACCTTAAAAACTCTCCTACAGAAAAAAATCTCATCGTCAATTCTTTTTATAAATAGAAAATAAGATGGGTGCATATCAGCATTTTTCATACGCCCATATATCAAAAAAAAATTTCCCTGCTATCCTTTTATATTTTCTCGCCATCCTTCTTTGGTATTGCAGGCTTGTGAAGGATCGATAATGGAAATACTCGAAGGGCATAGATGAAATTCCTGCTCTGAATCCGATAGTGACGAATATCCCGTATTTAAGATCGTCGAAAATGTAGTCGATTGGTATTTGATAAAATCGCTATTGAGGGAAAAGAATGCCTACATAGGTTGAAGCTATATTTTTGCTAACAGTCGATTAACGACGCGATGGAACGCCATTATTTAACAATCAAAAGCACTCATTAAATGCGTAATGCAATGGTACTTCATATTTTATAATTTTAGTTTTATATAATCTTTTAATGATATAATATTTGTCAAATAAAAAAAAATTGTATAGACATTCTTTTTCTTCTCACAATAAATAATGTTTTCAAATTTAATAAAATAAAATTTATAAATTAATGTTACAACAGCTATGTCTATAATTAATTAACTACGATGTCAAATTTCTTTTTATTAAAGTATTGTATTAAAAAGAAAAAGTATAAAGAATGTAAAACGTTTATTCAGCGAACATTTATAGAATTGTATTATGTGTCAATTAAATAACACATTTTGAACCGATTATTCTCGAACTAACCGTCAGTGCTCGAGGGGTCTTCCAATGTTACGTCTACCAGTGAGACGTGGATTGAATACAGACAAATGTATTTCACATAGGTATGTGGAACGTAGAACACAGTCGAATCAGAAGCCTTTGTTGAGGACAAATCTACCAACGCATTGTGCAGTGGTCCATCACGAGAATCAATTGAATCAAGACTGTTTGTGACGAACGGAACGCAGACAAGGAATTCTCTTCAAGACCGAGCCGACTACCAGAAAACAGGCAGCTCACAACCATATAAATAATATGCATAAGAAATCGTAAAATGAACAAAAATCTTTATGGTGCTGCATAAAATTTCTATTTCACTTGAAGCTGAAATAAGATTTCAATCGAATCTACAAAATTGAATTTACACTGATTCCAATTTACATAAATATGATAGACTTTTATGACAGCAATAGAATAAGTCAAAGGAAGATGTCACAGATAACTTTTGATCGCAATTTTTTTTTTAATCATTAATATATAAAGAAACCAATACTAAAATTAAAAATTTAATTAATATATTCATTTGAATTTTAAAAGGCATATCTCTTACATTAACATAAAGTAGCGTTAAAAGAATTTTTTTCTACTTAGTATAATATAACACAATACTAATACAAAATTTACAAAACAAGAAAATTAATGCGTTTAGTGATAGAACATTCAGCACAGAGATTTAAAAAATTTCAAAATTATAATTAAATTAAAAGCACATTTCTTGTAAGCACATAGTTCCCTATGTTCCACTTTACTTTAAATCAAGATAATTTTTCAAATCTTCTCTCCGTTGATTTCGTGCAATTATTCATATACTCCGACAACTCGCTTCCCCCGAGATCTATAGACGCGTAAGACCAAATTAATCGCAAATCTCATTCAGAGTTCCCCGCGTTCGCTCGGTGTTAAGATTCGCGCCGGGAGAAGCCGCGGTGGCGACGAGTCACATTGAGTTGGCGAAACAGGGGCGACGTCGGCGCTCAACTTCACCACGAGATGTGCGGCGCACCCGCGAACCGCCGCCGCGCCGCCGCCGCCGCCGCCTCGTAGGCGACTAGTTCCGCCGACATCAGGAGCTGAAGCAAACTAATCCAAGTTTTAGCATCGCCGCGGCATATGAGGCAAGGTTCCGACGCTTCGCAAACTCGTAAACGAAGATTCGTATATAAGCGAAGCGCGAGCCCTTCACCCGGGCCGTGCGAAAGCGACAAATTGCATCCGTGGCAATTGACTGGAGCGCTTAAGTTCGCCAACGCCGGGACTCCTCGGGATCGTGAAGTGCGACGAGACCGATTATCGAGTGCACCTGGTACGCGACGATCGATCTCGCTCCCGCTCAGGAAGAGTAAGCGCGTCGGGCGGGCGTTCTAAATTCCCTCGGAAAATATTTATTAGACTCGGCAGGGGAACGGCCGTCGAAAGTCCCTCCGAGAGGTTGAACCTGCGAATGACGTAGAGTTGAATCCGCCTGTCTTCATAAAATTAATCAAAAAATGCCTGTCCCGCGGAGCGCCACCTGCTATCTAAAGTTACTGTCAAAGCACTTCGGCGAAATTAAATTTTTCGGTGAAATTACTGTCGCCCTGCATAATATGATGCAAAATCGGAATTACGCGTCCCTTTACATTCTCATGATACGGTATCGAGAAGGGGATCCATACATGCGGTCTATGAATATTTGATTTTTAATACGTTTTACGTTTGCATATAACACAAAATAGTACAACAAAGTTCAATATTAGGCCGTTACATACTGCATTAAATGCACACCAAACCACTGCCGTCAAATATTAGTAATATCGGCATGTTGGAAACTAAAATTATCCAACGAAGTTAGTTGATGAAAAAGTTTCCTTATTCAGTTACATTTCTAAAACTTGAGATGCATAAAATTCTTGCGTGATGGAAACTTTGTTTTTTACTTAATGCCAATATCAATTTCTATACTTTAAAAGAAATTACGTCTCTTGGAATAAGATATTGAACATTAAAAGAGAAGTTGCGACAAATACATTGAGTCTCGGCAAATTTATTTTAGAAAAATTGATTGCAAATTCGATGTTTTTTTTTTTTCCTTAAAATATGTTTTGGCTTGGACATCCCGTAATTGATGGATTTAGTATGTTAGTCAATGTCCACATCTTCACTTATACAGCAACCAGTGAAAAAGAACTTAATGATCCACCGAGACGCGCTGAGTGTATGTCACTTTGTTCAAAATTCGAGCATCCGCTATCCAGCATCCTTCGTTAAATAAGCGACACTGGTTGTCGCCGTCACCGGCGTCGTTGCCGACAGAATTTAATTACTCGACGGTAAATTACTAGGTAATCGAATTGCCGGTCGCTTATGAAAAAGCAATAATCAGCGTGGATGAAGTCGACGCAGCTGCAATGTGGCGTGAAAATTTTCAATAAGTTTATTTAAATCAAGATAATCTCGCAAAACGCTTCATAAGATTACTTAAATGGCATTCGCTTAAATTAATCATGCGTATTCATTTGCATATAAACAGTAAAATCAAGCGTATAATATTTACATAAACAAAATTTATTACACTACATATATCGCAAATTTCGATTATTATATTATTGATATTATATTTATATTGTTATATTGTACTTTTTATGATTAGTTAACTATTATATTATTATGCACATATGTATATATATAATTAAATTATGACTTATCTTCATATTGAGACATTCTATCACTAACATAATAGTTTTTTTCTCTTCTTGCTTCTTATGTACTCTATCAGTAATTTCCTGTTTTGCTCGCACATTACGTGTACATCATGAGATTCAGTTATCGTAAATAATCCCGCGCGCTAGGCCTGGATTTACGATTTGGTCCCTTAAATTCTCGTTAACATGATTAGGAACGTAATTATGCGACCACGACATCCTCTCCGGCAATCAACGCCGATGGGCAAATATGGCAACGATGATGTAACCGGTGGGAGACTTGAAGGTAATCAGACATGTAAATGACACGTTTACCTCTGAGATTTGCATTAATTCCGCTAATCGTTTCCATCAATATTGAATTCGATTTCCTGGGGAAATTAAACATGTCAGGCCGTTTCTTCTGACGTGCGAAAAAAAGTGGGTCTTCTACAACAAATACTAAAAGAATGTAAGCTTCATTCTATTATTATTTTAGCGTTTGTTATTCTTTAAGTTTTTTTTTATTATTTGTAGCTGTAAACAGAGATTGTATATTAATTCCTACATTCTAATTTTTTAATTATATCTGCATCACACATTAGCAATAGAGTATAACTAATATTCTACATTTAAATATTTTATTTATCAAATTAAACTTTTCTTTAAAAACTTTATTTTTTAGTTTGATAACGAATCAAAATTAATAACTATACCTTATATTACTGTTAACGTCGAATAATATTAAAAGAACATCAGAAACAAAATATTGTGAAACTAGATCCTTTTTAGGTGTGTGCGAATTACGATATTTGCATCGTAAATAAGTTCGAAGTTCGATAACAGCGTTAAACGTAAATACTTGTATCGCGAAAAGCACAGACGAGACGAAACAAACATTGAAGTCGCGAACAAGTTCGAAACCGAAAGCTCATTGCCAAAGAGGATTTGCTGCTCGCGCGCGCGCGCGTCCCCGTCTGTCCATCGGATGTTTCCAAGCGTGTACGCGAGGTTTACGAGCAAACACAGCGGCGTCCCCCATGGTTTGCGTACCTTCGTGTAGCGTAAACCGAGACCACCATGCGCACAGACGGTAACAGGAAGGCAGGGACTTCCAACGACTTGGCCAAAGTTGCAAACTGCAGATTGCACCGGACCGACGTCGTATAACGTCTCGATCTAATTGCGAGCAATGTTTCTCAACCCCCTCCGGCAGACCGAGATTTAATACTAATATCGCACCCGCAGTTATGCAGATGTTGTCTTCCGCTACCAGGCAATATAGGCAAATGCGTTAAGGTAAATTGTACACGACGCATAATCGCGTTGTAGCAGTCTTATAGACGATGCATTTTACAGAAAACAGAAAGATAAATGGAGAACAAGAATCACGATATGACGATAAGACAAAATTCTTAATTAATAAAAACAGATTAAAGGAAACGGATCCTCGGTCTTCACTTTTTAATATTTTTTTGATACCTTTAATCATACTTTTTTCTAATTTTTAGAAGAACTTTGAAGCTAATCTTTTTTGAAAGTAATTATTAAAATCATTTTTTAGTTATAGGACTTTTTGCAAAATTTATTAGAAAAAAAATCTAAGGTGTTAAGAACAAGTGCGCCATATATATATACATATATATAAAAGCTATAGAGATCAGCTACTAATCTCCGACACTTTCCATGATCGTCTTGTTGAACCGGTGTTTTGGCACGATCTTCCGGCAGTTGTACTCGACTGCTCTCGCGTTATGATAAGGTCTGGCAGGTTTTCGATTACCCATCTCGAAACCACCGATATACACCAGCTATGCATTCCATTACCCCGTAACTATACAGTGGCGACCCACGTAAACCCGCTAATGGTAGGTCTGTTTGTATCTTTGTATGCATATACCGTGCATATCTAAACCCGGAATGTAAACTACCGCATAAAGCTGATTTCTGCATTCGCATCCTACACAGGCGGGTATCGCCTAAATTGTATTCCGGGCTTTGTATAACTTAGGCAAGGCCAGTTGGACCGTCTACTTAGATATTGACAGGTATGATCTACGGTAGCATACTTTGCGATATATGCACAGTTGCGTCGGTATACGTGTATATTTCTCTTGAATTGTGAAATGGCGAATTGCTAATTCGAAGAAAACAGTATTAATAAAGTATAATCGGATTATACGTCTGTGCCTTAATGCAAGATCAATTTTTCATTGATTACACTTTGCTATTACTTTATAACATTATTTTATAACTTGTTTTTTTAATTGTTTATGATTATTGTTATTAATTTAATAGAATTTTTAATCATACGACGGTAATTTAGTTTAATACATTAAATCAATTATTAATTTTCATTTTGTTAATTGATTAATGATTAGTTTATCTTTACAATTAATCCACCGTATTGTATATCATGATTTAATCTTATTAAAGTTTATTATTATTATTATTATTATTATTATTATTATTATTATTATTATTATTATTATTTATAACGTGACCGACTATCCAATCGCGATAGATAGTCCCAGCTAAAATTTTATGCAAAGTTATCGTTTAATTATTAACCTATTCTTATTCGTCGTTATTTATGACTATAATCTTTTTTATAAACTCTCAATTTTGTTTTTTATTAAAATTTGAAAGTGCATGCGCGAATATAGATCTAGATTTATGGAAGCGGCAGATCCTTAAAAGAATTACCTTTGCCAAGTGGTGCAGAGAGGAAAAAAGTACTTCTTTTAAAGGATCCCGATACTAAGCACACAGAGAAGCGCCCTAAAAAGGATTACCTACGTCCTCCTATTTCTGAGAGCGCGATACAAAACTGCGCTGTTAAACCGGACGCTTAAATCGACGTACTCTACCTGATAAACGATACTTTTCTTCACCTTATATATTTTGTAGGTAACATGCTGCACGTAAAGTATAGTACAGAAAAACGTGTCTGTCGAAGATTCGCTATAAGATATTAATGATTGTCTAGCTTTAGCCATTAATATTGTCAGTTTTTTTTTAACTTTATATATAATTAGAAGAATTGAAAAAAATAAAATACACAATGGCATTTTAACAATTAATCGGATTATTATTAATTGTTAGAGTTTGACATTATTAAATATTTTAATATTATTTGAAGCTATCATGTAATTTGACTTAAAATATTCAGCATTTTATAAGTAAATTTTGAATACCAAAAAATCATTTGACCTTTGAATTTTTTAAGTTCAAGAGCCTTGTCATTTTTTATTAAACAAAAAAAATATAAATATCAACAGATTATATTATGAAAACATATTAGCTTTAATTTCTATTCCCATTATTTCGCTATCAAACTCGAATCAAATAACAATGCCGTGTCATGTACACCTTAAGTCTCACACTTCTCATACTCATTCCACAATAACTATGGAAGTAGTAGAGCGAGAATCTTCTGGCTCAGACGAGACGTCTGTCCTGAACTTTCTATCCCGCACAAGAGACACGATGCCTTTCATCCCGAAGAAAGCATCGTCTCATAGTATGGAGGCTGAACTTCGGCTTGATTACGAATTGAAGGTATACTGCGCGATTCTCGCCCGTGCTGACTCTCAGGAGGGGACGTGAAGGCGAAGTAAAGGGACGTCTGTTGGTCTTATAACCGGCCCCGATGTAGCAGTAAGAGCAAGATAGAAAAGAACAATTTTATCCGGCGAACAGTCACGTGTCGATTAAATATGTATGACGACTCTGTGGACTAGACGAAAAGCGAAGAATTATAAATCAGAACCCGGATTGAGAACTTTAGAAAAGTCGTCGACAAATAATGGAAACCTGAATGTATGTATGAACGTGTCAAGAATATATGTATACGTGTATTGCATGTATTATATCTAAAGAACTTTTGAGCAAAACTTTGTGACGAAGTTGACGTATACTGTTATCAATGTACTGACAAGACTATAATTTGATTAACGGAAAACGCGGTGAATTTATCTGTTAGAATTTTGATACTAACATATTCGTTATATTACGTGCTACAATAACTGCTCATACTTTTGCCTTTTTCGCGATGTTCTCGAACAAAGTACAATATGATTCTCGGAAATTCTTACAATATTAAACTCATCGCATATGGTACACTATATTTCAATTTTGAGGAATAAAATTATTTAATATTAATAAAGATAACATTAATTAATTAGTTTTTGTAAGTACTACGAATATTTCGTTAAAATTTTAAAGTTTTACTTATAAGTTAATTAAATATATAGAAAAGTATTTGAGATCAATTTAATATAAATATTAAGAATTTTATTGTTCTGCCGGAAAAGTAAAATTTGATATATTAGAGAATGATTTAAAACTATCAATTTTTTTCTCGTATTTCTGAAGAAACTTTGTAATAAGCAGGGACGAGGACCGATATTTCTTCGAGTCTCCTTACAACGAGCTTCGTCAGAAATCCGCAGAAGACTTATAATTCTCATGACAACGATAAAGAAAAAATAAATATTATAGATAACTAATCGAACGTATCTGTAACCAATTTATTATAAACTATTTTTCAATAGATGTATGTAAAACTGTAATTAGCACTTGTTTTATGTTACATTTTTCTAGTTATGATGTGTAAAATAAATTCTTATCATTACATATTTGTTTAACAGAGACGTAAGTAAACTTTTTACAAGTAAAGGAAAAGAAACTAGCTAAAATATTTGTTAAAAAATTGCATTATTATTAAAAAGGGAGTAAATCTACATGATTATTTAGCGTTCGCAGGAAAAGTCACAATATCTACGATACAATACCAACGGGAGTATTAAAATAGCGATCGATACTTCCTATCAGGCGGCCATGTAATATATCCGGCGAGATGTTGAAAGATGTATGTAAAAGAAATACGACATCGCGTCGCCACGAGATTGGGACTGATTCCGGTCATGGAACAAGAAAGCTATTATAGCAACATCAATTCCTGCGAGGTGTCTATTCACGCGAGACAATATCGCGGCGGCGGGAACGTTGTTTAAATATTGGGACACGCCGGCATGGCATGGGTTATTGAAGTTTCTGGCCGAACCTTTTTTTAACCGAGAAACCAGGAGGGGGAAAGGGGAGTTTTCTTGCGATATCACGCTTGCGGGCGTAGCTTTCGCGAACGACTTTTTGAACAAGACCTCCTGACCCGTTTAAAAGTTTCGTGGCTTCTTTTCCTTTTCGCTACCCTTCCTCTCCAACCCACTCCCTTCAGCCGTTTTTTCACATCCTTGTCACGAGTGTCTAACTTTCGCGAAATGTTTTCCCTTTTCTTCCACTTGGTTTTTCTCTCGAAGAATTATTATTGAGGCGGACACTTTAAGGTGTTTCCATTGCATGCTGTGATCACATCCAACTTTGATCATGTTATACAGAATCCTTCTTGGTTTTGTAGAATTCATAATTTATGATAACTTTGACAAATCTCGATAATAAATTCTTTATTTCATTTCTGTTTATTATAAGTTTATTCAAAACAGACAGTAATTATATCAATAATTTATTATTCAAATAATCGTGTTTCTGGTAAGCACACAAATTTCTTATACACAAATAAATATTACAAATATTTAAATGTTATTATTTGAAATACAAAAATATCTTTATATTTGTATTATTTGAATAGGCAACTAGTTGCAATTACGTATTACATGTTAATGAATATTTAAAAAAATTACGTTTAAACTATTTCATAATTAAAAATACATAAAATAAATATATAAATAATATAATAAAAGGTTCTTGAATTTAAAAAGGCAAAAATATCTGAACAATTAAATTTGAGAGCAATAATATTTAAATTATATTTAGCGAATTGATTTGAGAAACATTCGGTTTTTTAAATATTTAAATATAAGAAGCACAAGTAAACTCAGAAAAAACTTATTTTGTTTCGTCCAGGATTTCAAAATTGTTTTATTCTCAAATTTTAAATTTGTTTTTATAATTTCCCGATTTTAGAGTCAATAATAAATTCTTGTGTCTTTAATTCTTCAGTACAGAATTTTTCGTATACAAGAAAGATTTCCTTCTGTCTTGCTAAATTGCTTTGAGACGCGCGGGAACTCGAAAACGCCATTATCGCAGAAACCCGGGCCTCATTATCATAAGCGCACGATTCGCGAGGCTCGGCACGGCAGCTGTTAATCGTCACGTTCCCGATTCTCTTCTCGATCGCATTTTGCCGCCGGCTATTAAATAATTAAGTGCTGACACTTAATTCGGCCCGAGCGAGCCCCGGAACGCGGAAGAAGATCGATCTACCGTAACTGCGGAATACTTCCAGGGAGACGTGGTGAGACTCTGTTGTGTTCGATAATGAGAAGTGCTCAACAAGAGCAATGCGTAATTAGAGACGATGGCGTGCGCCGAATGGCTGAGCGTGGTCGACAGCCCCATGAAACATCGCGTACGTTTTAACCTCGAAAAGAATAATTCCGATAATGAGTGACACTTCGGTGGTGTGTCGCTAGTTGGATGCTGTCAAGTGATTTCAATCACTTATAAGAATTGTTCCGAAAGCAGTAGAAATCATTAATTTACAAACAGAACATTAACAATCTTTTTGTTGCAGAAGAAATCTCTTTTCTCCTGAGTCTGTTTTCTAAATATAAAATTTTTTAATTAGAAGTGAAAGAGATAAATAGATAGAGAAGCAATTTATATATTTAAAAAATATTTTATTTATGAGAATTTTTATTTTAATTTTCTGTAAATATAAAAATTACATATCAATAATAATGGCATTGTTTAACATGTTATTAATGTCTTAAAGACGAGCTTGTACGTTTTTTTTGCACAATTCTACTTTATAATAGCCTATATTATTGTAAAAGAATTCTTTAGAATTGGATTCACTACCTCTCTAAGATTTCCTTTTGTTTCGCTAAGATAACGTTAAAATCTTCTTAAAATAACGTTAATGAGCTACGTAATATAGCACAAATTGCTTTATGAATAAAAAGCTATATAAAACTTATAATTAATTAAATTTCATTAAACATGTTAAAATTAAGTAAAGTAATAACTGTCATTATGATAAAGTACGGCAAATTTGGATTTTATTTTTATAATTATCCACGAAATGTTGAAACTTTATGGAAATAATGTAGTAAATACAATACGATTGCAAAAAGCGCATATTGAACTCACTAGATTGTATCGCATCCAGTCTTTGCTATTGTGTTTCTATCGTTGCCGCAAGGATTACAAGTACGGTTCATTAAAAACGGTTGTTACAGCAGCGAGAAGCGTGCCATATGTACCTTATCTAACAACGGTCAGCAGAAAAAGGAATGCGGGAGAACAAACTTCCACCTCTGCAATGTAAGAATTTCCGATAAATGAGTTACACGTGCGTCATTATTTCTCGTCCCGAGTAACAAACTACACTTCTTTTTTTAACTATCGATTTGCAATCGGTGGTCGAATTGTGTGCCTACATAAGATTCGTTTGTTTCATTTACGTAATTGTTCGCCGGTGGAATGTGAAAATTACAACGAACACTTGTGCGGTTGACTTTTTTTTCTCGACGAGTCAAAAGAGAGATAACGAATGACTATCGACGATCTAGTCGTTTGATCAAGCACGATCGAGTCAAGCGACTATTAATTTTGCATATCGCGCAATTCGGTGAATGGATGAATAGACGGATTAAAAGACGTTTAATTACATCTCTCTCCGCAAGTCTCCATTATTGAATCTATCCGCAATGAATTTTCCACGAACTTCAAATCATGAATGCCACATCACGAACTCCTAATCGATAATTCCCGTCGCACGTAATTTTTTAAGTAAAACCTTCGCTTATTGTGTGTGACCACAAATCGCAACTGTATCATCGTTTTGTAATATAAATGATAGTTTACTCTTTTTACTCTGTGATGTATTAAATTTTATGTCAATGCATTTACATCAAGTGCATTGTTCACAGTTGTTTTACGACAACTTTTTTATCATTTTCTACAAGAAGTTATTCTAAATAAAATTTATATGTATTTATCTTTAAATTTTAATAATTTTATTGTAATTACAATGTACAAATCTATTAAGATTAGTTTAAATTTATTAGTTTTATTTGTTATAAATTTATAAAAATTATTGATTTAACATTATAATATTATTAATTTAAAAAAATTTGAAAAATTAAACTATTTGCAATTGGAACTAAATTCTTGCTACAAATTAATAAATGATGTGTAAGAAATTATGAATTTTTCAGTTAGAAAGATAATTATTGTACATTCGTCAATAACTTTTTATAGTTTTTATAAACATGTTTTTATAACATGTTGCTAAAAATTGGTCAACAATTTTGAATTTTTGTTACTTTTGGAACACAAGTTCTTGGTTAAAAAATAGATTATAAATGTATAATATTTCGATTCTTCAAACAAATTAATTTTTCCACAACTTAGCGGCACCAAGAATATTACGTATAACTCAACATCTATCACATGCACTTTTGCCGACCAATTTTCAGTAGAACCCGATTGCTCGACATCATGTATGAGGTACATGCACGTACATGCAGTGCAGGCTAAAGCACAGACGCAATATTCAGGCAAATCCTGTACGAGTAGTCTCTTTCTATGTCAGATGTATTTCGCGTGCTCGGAATTTGAAGACATTCTATATGTAAGACTTCGAATTTACGAAATAAACGTATATTTCAATGTATGTCTTTCAATATCGTTGGTCCAGAATGTAAAAGATACATCTAAATATCCTGTTAGAGAAAATATTCCTGCGCGAAATAAAAAAACCATCAGTGTCTTTATAATCACACAGCGTGCTGCGTGTCTTTGTAAGTTTGAAATTCAATGGTAAAAAAATTTTACGGGAATATACAATTAACAGGCTTGGCTTAAATCGAATTCAGCATCTATCTCTGGTGCTTCCTAGTTGTAACATGGGTGGTTTGTTATTCCAGCGCGGAAGGACGCCAACGCTGTTCTCTGCCAACTTTGCGCACGGAGTTATGTCCTCGCGGGCAAATGCTGCGCATAACTTCGCCACGAGTATCTGGCCTTGCAGCTACCACTCGAATGCTGCGGCATATCCTGCGGTGCGGATAATATTGAGTTATACTTGACAATACATACAGCTTTCTGTGATGTCAATAAGCGAAAATTGTTACGTTAGTGCGTACAATAGTTATTTCTATATATCATGTTGTTAAAATATTGATATACACGTATAAAAACAAATAAATCTTTTTTTACTCTCTCTCTTTATTTTTAATTGTCTACATAAATTTTTATGAGCGCCTACATCACGAAAGATTTGCTTTGCTTTCATAAATTTTCTATGTCAATATAAAATAAATCGATAAAAATAATAATGTTCTTCTCTTCTTCCTAGTAACTATCCCGATAGTGGTATTAAAATTGGGTGCGCAAATTCATGCCGAGCGAATCCATGGAACAATATTTCACGTTTGAAAGCACCGTATGCTTTTCCGATACCCGGCTGGTTTGTTTTCCTGTTTGCCTACACAAAGCTCAGCGCTATTTTCACATTTCAATCTATCCGACTGTAGAAAGTCGTTACACGAGTGCAATCGACTGTTCTCGTAAGCAAAACATTTTTGTGTTTTCGCGTTCTAGCCACGAAGAAGCATGTCCCTCATACTTCATGTGCGCGGCATTTGCGGAGTTAGACATTTCCGCATAGATCCCCTCTAAAAAAAACTGAAGCCGAAAATTCTGTTTCGATATATCAACGCAATATACGTCAATTCGATTGTTTTATCTTGCAAGCAATATTTACTCATACAGATTGAGACAACAAGTAGAATATGGGTAAAAGATATTAACTGATGAGATTACGGGAAAAAATAGAGGAGAAGGTGATATTATAATCCCCATTTATATTTTTTATACAATAACATTGTTAATATAATCAATATTTTAAATTAAAAATTTAACACACATTTATATTTGCTAATATATCGTTTAATTAATTCTATACTCAAATTATAAAATATCTAATATTTATAAAGTTACCTATAAAAATGTGACGACACTGTAATGGAAGAAAAACAGAGAATCAAAAAGAATGGTAATGTGGCTCTTCCACTAAAAGATTTAAAAGATTAATTTTAAAAAATTAAGTTTGTTTTAAAAAACATAGTGTGTTGTAATAAAATTATATATTTAGTTGAAAAATAAAAAGAAAATATTGTAAAATATAATATACATATATATGTACACAATCTCTTTTTCAATATATAGATTGCATATAGAATATCACCTTCTTTTCTTTTTAAATATTACCAACGTTCAGAAACATTCTTGTTTTGAATATAATGATTTAATAAAAAATATTTAATAAAATAAAAAGTTTTTAACAGTGTGAAGCAATATTGCTTTTGTTATAAGGAATTATTTTAATTAATTATTCTTCTATTAAATGTATAATATTAGTTTCATCATTAACATGGGTATCTGATAAACTTGAGACTAACAACTTTTCAGGTATTGATTGACGAACTTTAGGTGATTTGCTTAGCGTCATTTAGCGCCAGTAACGATGCGAATAATACACAATCGATCGACGCAAGTTCCACGAAAGGATCGTATCACACTTGTTTTGCCCGGTCTCTACTGTGCCGCAAATTTATTGGAAATCAAGTTCCCTTTAGACCTCAGGCGTTCGACGAACTTTGGATCGCACGATTCGTGCGTCGAAGATGCGGTTTACCACCATCGATTTGAAACTCGCGCACAACTCCGGTACCGTATCAAAGTGGTTTCCAAGCCCGTCAATCCGTTACTCTTCCTTCGACATAATGGTGTTAAATATCAAGCGAATGTTGTATCACAGAGTTAATGTACTGAATGCAAATTTTGCCACGCCATCGGCGCATGCATTTTTTTTGCGGATTTCAAGTAAAAAAGTATCAACGCTGTATCGACATTTTTAGTCGGAATTTTATCGTGCTCGTATGAATATTGATTCCAGGACTATATCACTACGCAAATTGAATTCGATCGTTGTGGATAACAGATTTGAATTTTGATGTTTTTCTATCGAAAAAAACAGTCCGAAGAAACATGCGTGTAGTCGAAAGCTTGTTTGACGTCATCCAAAAATACACAAAGAGATTTTATTTCACCGTATCGGAAAGAACTCGGCGAAATATGTATATGTGTGTGTGTCTGTATCCGCCATCGTGCGTTATGGAAAATAGATCGACTTCCCGTCAATAAACCGCCATTCTAATCTACTTTCAATACACAACATTCGCGCATAATGTGAATTTGTTTTAATTAACGTCAATTTCCAGTCAATCACATGTAAAAAGCAAATTATTATGCATATCAAGCAGAACAACGTTAAAAATATTTTAATTAACTCACGTAAACGCGCCGAAACAGATTCGATTATCGATTATTGCTGCTGATTGCTAGAATGGAAAGAGAAAAATCGAAAACGACCGACCAATTCGAAACCGGAATAAATTTGCGGCCGTAATTTGGTAATCGTTTGGCCTGGGAAACGATTAAAGCCAACTATAGGATATAACGATCGTTCGGTTAATGTACGTATCTGCGGTACGTAATGCAGTTCCGACCGTGAACGACTGCAGACACTTGTTAGCCGACTAATTAGCAGCGGCAAACGAGACCGGATTACTAAAAAAGAAAGAAATTGCACAGATGTATGTACATGTACGAGATGCGCAGAAAATTCGAGAAACAGCAGAAGAGAGATATGAGAGAGGCATGTGAAATTAGATAGAAAAGGAAAGAGAAGAGAGAGAGAGAGAGAGAGAGAAAAAGAAGGCAGTTTTTATGATCACATCTTTTTATGATCATGCCTTTGTGCGTGCGTATCCGCGCACAAGTGTACAGTACGCAGTAAAATGCAGCGAGATTAGTTTAAACCGGAGGTTATGGCAGGATGCAACCAAAAGAGAAAAAAACAGCACCAACGAATTCACAGTAACCGCATGACTTTATTGAAACGTGAGGTAAGGCTGTTAACGTTTCTCGTTGCGATAGCTCCTGTGAAATTTTGTTAGTGATTAGATTGCGAGAAATGTAATAAAATTGCTGTGTACCTCGTTCCTTCTTCTACGTGAATACAATTATTTATTTAATTTATTTAACATTTCGTTTCTACAGTTCAAAAGAAATAAATAAACGTATATTTTGTGCGAGCGGTATATTTATGAAAAGCACGCTGATAATATAAAAATATATAATGAGTAAGGTTCTTTGTATTAAAGAGTATTTGTTTAAAATATTTATCACTTTATATTCTATTAATCATTTTACAAAATTCAATTAATATTTTTTTTTTATTGCAAAATAATTGCATTAAAAAATGGAAATTTTTTGAACATAAAACACGTGCGATTTTGCTATATATATATATATATATATATATATATATATATTTCAATACAAGATATATATCAGAGCAATACATTAAAATTATGAAAAGAACGACCAATACTCGCAATCAGCGGAAAAGTTTCGATCTGCTGATTTACGCGGATCCTGGCAAAGTTATCAAACGCAAAGCGCGCGATTTCAAGCTCTAGAATGGAGAAATAGCAACGCGAAATATTTCCAATTTCAGAGTTTCATGCTCGAAGTTCTCGCATTGAGCCATCTTGCCCCCAATGCCTGATCCTTTCCTACATCGTGCCCACCATCCTTTACACTCACACACAAATTGCACCTTTTGCACCCCCCCACTGTGCTCGCTACGTATGAATCCCTCTGCTAGAGAAATAACAAAGTTCCCGGGCTCGAGACTGAAAAGTTCGCGACAGCTTTATCTTTTTTTTTCTCTCTACTACTTTGTTTCTTAGTCACGTGCCACTCTTCTGATCACTTCGCTCCTTGCTCATCGCATAATCCTACGGGCTACAAAGAATTATCTCTCGCAAAAAGCATGTTTTTCGACTATCTTTCAATAATATAGAACTATTATATGCGGGAAAACAATAGAATATCTATCTAATTATAATAGATAAAGTTATTTAGCTTAGTTTGGTATACTGAGAAAAAAAAGTAATTGGTTCAACAAAATTTTTTAGTTGCGGGCTGCCAACAAAAGATACATTCAATACAACAATATATGGTATTGCAATATAAATACGTAGTCCAATCAATGTTATTGCACTTGCATTAACAGCAAATATTATTGTAGTAAGTATATCTTTTGTTGGCAGCCTGCAACTAAATGTTTTGTTGAATCAATTACTTTTTTTCTCAATGTATCAGTTTGTGGTACATTATACTACATTCAGATATTCTATCACAAAATATCATAATCAATTGTACGCGTATTTGCAAGGGGTCTTAATAAAGGATCTTTTAAAAGATTATAATATATAATGTTCCCGTAAGAAACAGAATTATTCATTTATTATTACATCACTATACTTTATTAAATTATTTTATACAATATGTTATCTCTAATTTTTTTTCTAAACATTCAATATTATAAGACAATTTATTAATAATAATTGATGATTAATAAGTCTTAAATTTGTTATAATTATACTGCTAAAAAATACAATCGTCCTTTTCGTATATATGATAATACAATATAAATGTAAATTTTATACAAGAAATGACAAAATATAATAATAACTTTGAGACAAGTATTAAAACCTTCCGTAACGTTTTAGCTCTGTTTCTGGGTTACATCCAGAGCACCCCAAAATCTCATTGCCCGCATGCCAGATTCCTATCTCCAACATGTGAAAGTCTCATACATAATTTATTCCGTATCACGCGAGTGATCTGCAAAATTAACTTAAACACGAGCGCGCTGCACCAACTTGGAAATGCGCGAGAAATATTTACGGGGGCGAGAGTGTCCGCCCGAAACGGTCGTATCGATTACGAAAGCCACAGTCTAGGGAACTGCAACTCGACGCGCATATCCGGGAATCAAAACACGTCACGGCAAAAGGAAGGGAAAAAGGAAAGCGGAGCGGAATAAAGAGGAGATTTCGTGCGGACGGATTCCTCCGTTCTTTTGTTTCGATGCTTTCTCGCAGGACTATCGCGCACTTCACGGTAGCTTCCGCGGCCGACGGTTTTCTGGATTGTGCCCGAATCCCATCCATTTGCGCGCCGGTCGTCGATTTTCCTCGGCGACAGGAATAGCGCGAAAATCGCATCCGCTTTTTTCCCAGGGAGCTAAAGATCGCCCCTACGAAAATACACACCGTTAGTCGCGTAAATCCACTCACCGATTTCGTTGTATTATCACGGGCAGCGCAGAGGAGAGTAATTTATTCGCAGGATTGCATCCGCGCTGACATTTTTCTATCATATTGGAATCATAAAACATCCGCGTGACAGATCAGCGTGACGTGTCCGCGTGACAAGTGTCGCAGTTTTGACGGGAATATTGCCACTGACGCGCCTTGCTTACATGTGTAACGTCTGATCGTTGCAAATCACGCTGGCCGGCTACGTACGCTCGGTTGCGTCGAAAAATTGCAACCGTGACGAGGACGCGTCGCGCTCTAAAATATGCACCGGCGACGTTTTTTGACAGCGAAACAAGGCTGACAGAACGTGCATAGAAGACATCGGATAATTTCTGTTTCCCTTAAATTATCATATAAATATTTAAGCTGAATTTTTATAATTAAACGATAATAATACAAGTAGAAACTAAGGACAAACCTGAATTAGGACAATTTAAAAACTAATTCATATATATATATATATATATATATATATATATATTCTGCAATACTTTCTTTTTATTTTGGCTAAATATATAATTTTATAACGATTATATGTTTCTTTTAAACAAAATCAATTTTTTAAAATCTATTTTACACATTATGAATCGATTATAAAGTGAATTGTCACATTTTTATAAATAACATTCTATTAGATTTTATAAATCAAAATCTAGAATTAATTAAACAATATATTGGCGAATAAAAATGTATGTTAAACTTTCAATTTAAAATATTGATTATAACATTGAAAAAATAGAGTCATAACACTACCTTCTTCTCCACGCATAATATTGGAAAGTAAATGAAATAGAATAGATAAATAAATGCTTACAAATACTTACAAAAAATCGTGCTATACAGAGAGAATAAAGTTCCTTCCTGTGACGGCTATATGATAACGGCAATGTTTAAAGAATACTTCCGCCGCTTTACATGTCTAACAGAGTTTTTACATCTAATCGCTGACGTTCTCTGGCGAGATTCAACACTCCAGGAGCATACGAATCATTTCTCTGGCCATTGGCCGCCATCTTCACCTCGCTGCTATCCCTAGAGAAATTTCCATGAAATATTGCGCTCAGTCACGTAACATGAATTGCGACCGTGGAATTTCCGATTCACTTATCTTGTGTTCGCGCATTTGCCCCTGAATTTCCACTTACATGCGCGCGCTCTGTCCGAAAGATCGTGATTGAAAAATCTGAAAAAGTCAAATAACATCTCGAGGAAAACGATCTCTACAAACATCACCGAGATATACGATAATTAATCTCGTGAAGGTGTGCCTCGTACGTGTTGTGGGCATCGTGCGTACGAAATGCATCTTTAAAAGTGCTTACGCTAAAACGGACCCCGCATAAACGTAATACATAATTCTATAAGGGAAACATATGGCAGAAATTTTGCAAATTTCCGTTTCTTCCGTGCCGTATAAATTCTCGACACGTTAAAATGCATGCCGCCGTTCGGGCGGAACGACGTCTTTGGAAGAACATCTCGAAGTAATTTTTCTTTCCAGCAGCGAGTCCCGGCGAAATGGCTCCGGCGAAACTGGTTGTGGGAAGATCGAGAGTCTCCGATTGTTTTTTTAGAATTTTTTGAGTTCACCCGCAGTGGCAGAGAAAAAGAGAGAGAGAGAGAGAGAGAGAGAGAGAGAGAGACGAAGGGACAGATGTAGACAGAAAGAAAGCAAGAAAGAGAGAGAAAAAGAGACCGTGCGCCGCCGCCGTGCAATTTCAAACGTTACGATGTCCCCGGGGAAGCGAAGCTACAAAGTAATTTTTCCCTCGCTTCTCTCTCTCTCTCTCTCTCTCTCTCTCTCTCTCTCTCTCTCTCTCTCTCTCTCTCTCTTTCTCTCACTCGCTCGCGAGATATTCCCGGTGAAACTTAAAAGTGCCGCGAAAACCCAGTTTGCCTCGCATGACCCCTTTTGAAGCTCGCCTATGTAGTTCAAGCACTTGAATAACGAATGTAACGATGTTCCCCATCCGTAACGTACGACGTTCTACGACGTTGTGCACGGATACTACTTGCGTAAACTGAACCACGTTCTCAATATCATATCGTACGCACGGCAATTGTTCCGAGAAATTCATGGGCATTAGCGCACACATCGGAGAGCTAAAACCTTCTTTACGCCGCGAAAGTCATTAAAATTCGGGTCGCGAATTTAACTTAAATCGGCTGCGGCACGTCGCTTTTTTATGGCCAAATGGCGTCGATCGCCAAATTGACGCGTTAATTATGAAACGAGCAATATCGCGGCTCCACATACGAGCACGGAATAGCGAATTGACCATCCAATTTAACCCTTTGCGGCCCCTCATTCGTTGGGCCAGATAGGATCCAATTATCCATTCATACGAAATAGCGAAATACGTATGCGACAAAGCGAACTTTTAAAACAATTTTCACTATTGAAATATTAATCGAGTAGAAATAATTAAATGGTTATTCAATTTTAGTCGTACAATTAACGTAGATATACAATTTACCTTTATTCTCGAAATATCAAAGTAACAATTTACCTAAAGTTTATAAAATGCTATTTTTGTACCGTACATAATTCTATGGATTTTGAATCTTCGAAAACACTCAGTACATTCAACGGATTGTTCGCTTCGTCTATACTCTTTTAATACGGTCTTTTATTACAGTTGACATTTGGATGCAAGCCAGTCTTCTCTGCTATTTCTGCCTCTTTTTTCAACTTCCTTCTGCACTTCCGTTTCCATACTCAAGGATATTAATGGTAGACTACAATGTTTCATGCAAAATGTGTTTTCTAGTTTCTCAATGAAAGTGCAATTGTAGCAAGTTCTGCTTAATGCGAAATTTTGATAACGATAGTTCCTCTTGAATAGCTGCCAGTGATGTTTTGCATTTATATAAGCGTATATTATTATCGAATGCGGCCCCTGCATTACTATACAAGCAATATACACTTTTAGAAAAAAAAAACTAATCCAAAATTTTTTAAACAATTTAAATAATTTTACAAATCTCTACGTTGTTATATTTTTATTTTATCTGATATATTATCTATTTTGAATCATATGCCGATTGAAATCAACAATTTAATAAACAGTAAAGGCCAGATGAAATTATTAATCTGAATTATTTACCGTAGAAGAAAACGGATTGTGCGCGAGATTATGAAAATTTATTTCAAAAGCGGATGAAACCAATATCGACTGATAGTTAATGGTGAAAGCTAAGCATGACACGTGCGACGAATGTAACGTTACTATTCAGCAACGCGACTGAATAGATTCGGTTCAATATCAGTCGTCTATAGAAGCGAACGATCGTATAATCGTCGTTCGAACCGGCGGCGGGTGTAGGGTTTCAACAATATCGTTCACATGGCACTAAATCACTTTCTATTCATTAATCATCAAGCGGTAGCTCATAGTGGATTTACATCTCATTTCGGTACTTTGTCTACTCCATTAAATTTACGTGAAACGTGAAAAATTCCTCATTTTGACAATCACATTATATTACTTCATACGAACACTCGATTGGTATGTAAACAAAGTTTTCATGGCATGCAAAATTAAAATTCTGAAACTATTTTTCTGTAAAAAAACCTTTTTACAAAATAATAATAAAAAAATTTTTCTTTGTATAACAAATTATTATTTTTCTCTGATTTGCATGTATAAACTTTTAATTTATGCAAAGGTTAAATTTTTCTGTAAAACAACGATAAGCATAAATTTCCTTTTGATGATTGCCTCGCATATACGAATTCCTTGACAAGTATCGAACTTTGAAAACAATATTAATTGCAATAAAACGCAATATATCGTCGCAACGAAAACGTTGCGAAATACTACGAAAATATAGTGTGATGAACTGGAAATTCCGTAATGATTATTGCCAACTAAAGTTAGCTTCGCGCAAATATTTCCATAAGACCGCTGGAAGTTCAAACAACCGGGCTCCCACAGAGCCCGGCGCAGAAAGCGACGTGTATGGCCAGCCGAGTATGAACAGACCGCATTCCCGCGGTCAACGAGTAGTGCGGGTCGTCGTTTGGTCGGGCAGTGGATACAGTTAAACGACATTGCTCAGCACTCAAGTAATTCTCGTTCTTTTGCACACGGCTAACACCGAGCCGAGCTAATCCCTCTTGTACACGAATCTCTCGGCTCTCATAGCGGATACTTTTCCAGTTACGATTGAGCCTTTCATGTGTGTACTTTTGATTCGATCCCGTCGCGCAAAATCCCGAAATATAAAACGCGGGAAGGAGCTTACGTTTATCTTCGTTAGAGATTGACGAATTCCATTCAGTCAAATGATTACCTTATCAGAAATTAATGTTGCGATACTCCCGCGATGAATTAAAAATGCAAATCCTCGATGTAAATGATGCATGATAAGTGAGCTTCCTCTACAATCAATCATCGTTGAGGAGAAAATAAAACCATCAATCACTCCTTCAAGGAATTTATGCTGGAAGACGAACGTATTTCCTCTTTCGCTCAACAATCTCGTAAACAGAGTAATGCGCGGAACAAAGGGATATGCTTCATCTACATGACTCTTTCATATAATCATATAACGTATGGGAAGGTATACCGCGGTACGTCCTACTAGAGATTATTCGCGGCGAAGATTAAACCCCGGCTATCGTGTACGATTTTCCTCCATGTTTGCAAGCTGCCTTGCTGGCAAAGGAGAGAGCCTTGGAAAGTGAGCAGCAAGGGCTTTGATGCTTTGCTCGAGAAATAATTCACTGTTCGTTCCCGTGAATTTCAAACCTCGGCGACAGGCAAATATCCACCGACATCACTTGGATGAGCGGGGCTTAATAATTTATAATCTCTGTCAAAGCCGCGCACATCTCTCTTTCTCGAAAATACTAGTCATTTCTGAGGTCATCGACTTCAAAGGGGTACAAGGTGCGGAAACAACGGACGGACTGTGTACACGACTGTGTTACTATCTCCTTCTCGTGTTGTTTCCCTTTCTGGTCTATCTTCATTACGTGAGATAATCCCGCGGGAACAATACGTTACTCTCGTATGCTGTGCTAAATACATGCATCAAAGAAACTTTTACGGCGTAGTATTAAATCGTTTTGTGCCATTATTGAAGTCATTCGTCCTTCCGCTGAACAATTTATCTAGCAAATTGTCCAGAAAGCTCTCTTTGCCTCTTGATAATAGCACGTGGCTTATACACAACATTTATATTCGAAACAAAAGTTTATTTTTACACAGTTCTTAAAGTATACTACGTAAAGGTTTGGAAAATAATAAAAAATTTAATTTTTATAATATCGTTATAACTAGTTAATAATTAGCATTATGTTGTTACACGATCTAATTGATAATTGCATTTCTAATTAACATTTAAATTTTACATATATTTTTCCTGTCAACAAAAAACCTTTTCATATTTTGTATTCAATATCCTCGTACAAATGGTTATTCAATCCTTTATTTTCTAAATGTAGTCGGACTATGGAAAATTATCTTAAAATTGTCTGCTGCACCTTGTTTCAGAGTGGCGGCCAGAGTGGTGTATGGACGGTAAGCGTGATTATACTGTCGATTGGCACCTGGGTGGGTAGAGTCGGGCCACGTCCAGCGGATGGGGAGCTTGCGCTCCTGACGTCGCCGCGTGAGCGATTGGAAACCGTTCGACAGGTTCTTTCTGAGGTGCCTTTGATCGACGGCCACAATGACCTACCGTGGAACATCCGCAATTTCCTCCATAACCAGTTGGCGGAATTCGATTTTGACAGAGATCTGCGTCAAGTCGCGCCCTGGAGCAAGAGCGCTTGGAGTCAGACCGATCTCGTTAGACTGCGGCAAGGCATGGTCGGCGGCCAGGTAATTGCAAGATTATTATAGAGTCGCGTATTAAAAAAAATTTTAACATAAAATAATACAACAACCGAATATAATTTCAATAACATATTCTTCACAAACAAACGCTCGAGATCAGAGTTAAAAAAAACTCTAAATAGAATAATATGTATTGTAAATCTTTATCCGCAGAGTTACTATAATTAAAACTCTCTATCAAATTTCTTATAAAAATTGTTTATTGAAAAATGTATATATTCTTAAATATTTTTAATAACCTTTCTTAATATTAATTTACTGACCTGCGCAAGAACCGCAAGCGAGAAGCGAGTTACGCCATTATGTCATGTAATAAGCAATTTAGGCTCGGATGTTTCGTGGAAACCATACTAGAGATGACTAGGCGAGTTTCAGGTGTCGGCGATATTATGAGCGTGACGGATTGAATGCATCGATTATCGTCGCATGCGAGCACTCAGGAGCTCGTTAGGTCTGAATGATGCGAGCATTAACCGTATATCATGCTTGAACGTATACATATATTATGGAAATCATAGTGATCTAAACGGAAATAGTTGTTGTGCATTAAGAATAATAAATGACTATAGCAACCTCTCGTTGGATTTTTTTACTTATTTTATAAAATTTAAAACAAAACTAGAACACAGGCGCGCGCTACGTGCGCGCTATTTAGTTTTTTACTTTTTAAAAATAACATGTGCAATAATAATTATATAAATAAATAATTATATACAAAAAGAAAGGAAAAAGAAATAGAGAGAGAGAGAGAGAGAGAGAGAGGGGGGGGGGGAGAGAAGTGCGTGCATCCGTGCGTGTGTACACTGTGGAGTATTTTACTCAAACGAAAGATTTTCGAAAGTTAGTTTTCTCTATTGATTATTTTTTATTTGGTTATTTTTTTAATTTATTAATTTCTATATCTCTCTCTCTCTCTCTCTCCGTCTCTCCCGGTCTCTCCCGGTCTTTTCCCGTCTCTCCCCGTCTCTCCCGGTCTCTCCCGGTCTCTCTCCGTCTCTCCCCGTCTCTCCCGGTCTCTCCCCGTCTCTCCCCGTCTCTCCCGGTCTCTCCCCGTCTCTCCCGGTCTCTCCCCGTCTCTCCCGGTATAGATAACCTTTTATACAAATTTGACAGCTGTCAAAATTCAATCGCAATGATTACTCTCGCAACACGAAGTAAGCGCAATGAGAGAATCAATCGGCATCGCGGAAAGCGACAACAATACTTCGAGAGATGCGAGTATCGATGCCATGCCCTTTTTTAGAAAGGAAAATTGCATATGAAAATACAATTGTCTTAGCATGCTACTTGGGAATAATTAAAAAAAAATGTTTTAATAAAATGTAACCGTTACTAGGAGTTGTGTGAGACTGGAATTAAAAAATTAATCAATTTTTTCAAACCCAAACAACATTACGAATTCTGACAATTTGCATTCTTCTATTATAGACATTGCATAAAGGTATTGCATAACTGCAACTAAAAATTTCATTCTTTTGCATATTTGTAATGTTATTTTATATATTATGTATATATTGTAAAATTAATTATTATAATATTAAGATATATTTTTTTTATTTTAATTAATGTGTGACTTTTTTGTAATGCAAATATAAATTAAAAAATATATTTTAAACACGTTTTCTTTAAGAAATAAAATATGCGTTTTTTTATGCCACATTTTATGCGCTTTTCTCAAGGTTTTTTCGCCGTTTCTTTTAAGTATACGAAAGAAATATGGTCGCCCTCAACCACCTATGCAATCTTTTCCGACAATTATATTTAACGATTTTTTTTTCTAGTTTTGGGCCGCTTACGTGCCGTGCGAATCTCAACATCTTAACGCGGTCCAGCTGACTCTGGAACAGGTAGATCTCATTAAGAGGCTCATAGAAAAATATTCCCAGCACATGCAGTTCGCTGCATCGTCAAGGGGTAAGTACATCTCGCTGTAATACGAGAAGGCTCGAAAATAATGTGTCGCAATAAAAAAAGCGCGACACCTTTATTCAACTACATTTTTGACTTCTAGAAATTTTGGAAGCTCACGGGAGAGGCAGAATAGCTTCCCTGATTGGAGTGGAGGGTGGGCATAGTCTAGGAAGTAGTTTAGCCGTTTTAAGAACACTTTACCAACTGGGTGTACGGTATCTTACACTGACACACACCTGCAACACACCATGGGCGAAAAGTTCGTCAGTGGAAGACGACGATGAAGATGGTAAATTAGATGCAAGTTTGGAATAAGCATCTTCTTCAAAATGAGCAGAGCTAAAACTTGTGAACTTAATCTCATACAGATTCATGGATATACAAGTAGTTCAGAAATTAAACTGCAGTAAAAATTTAAAATAAAATATTTCTGTATATATTTTTTCTAATATATAATATGAGATACTATATCATCTTAATAATCAAATATTTACATCGTGATCAATGTAAATTATCTTTTTAATATAAATTCCATAAAGGCCTAAACAATGAAATAATGTCGACATCAATATTTTCTAGGTGGAGGCCTGACAACATTCGGCGAAACAGTAGTTAAAGAAATGAATAGGCTTGGAATGCTCATAGATCTCAGCCATACTGCAAGGGCAACAATGAGGGATGCTCTAAGAGTTAGCAAAGCGCCACTCATTTTTTCACACTCTTCTGCATTCGCTATTTGTAATTCCTCTAGAAATGTGCCCGACGACATTCTTAAGCAACTTGTAAGTATATTTTATTGCATCCTATCAAATGCATTGTTAAATATATTTATTTTTTAATAATAACAAGATGATGTAGACCAAATATAGACATGTGAAAAACGCAACAAAATTCTTTATAATGTTTGGAAGGAAAGGGCTAACAAGAGATATTATAGAATTATTATTATTAAATCATTATTATTGATTAATAATTTAATATCGTAATATTATAAAATTTATTTGACATGCCGTTTAGCTTGGAAAGATATATAAAATCACATAAAAAGTATTAACACAAAAATCCACCTATGACCGAATAAAGATTGTCTTTGATTAGTTTTTAATTTTTATTAATATATTATTATAATTACATTTGAAAATAAAAATACTTTTAAATCACAACATAATTTTTAACAGTTTAAAATTTAAATTCTTAAAAATTTTAAACTTTAAATAAAACTATGTAAAAAATTTTTTGACTTTTTTGTAAAAAGCATTACGTTCAACAACTACAACAGCGATAATTGTATAAGAACTACGGTACGGGTTAAATGACTTTCTTGTGGCAAAATTCACGCTTTGTAAGCGCAAAAATAGACAATTGGGAATACAAAAGAGCAACACGATGTATTGAAGATAAAGACCCTTTTCTTTTTCTCTATCTGCCTTCTGAAATCTTCTTTCATCGGGTAGATAATTATCCTGAGGCAGTGGCTGCAGTTCCAATAGCAGCTCGAAACATTTACTGGCGGTGATTCCTTTCTATTGTTGAGTTTTGTGCTCCATTAAGGAGCACCCGCTTCACTCCAGCTCGTTAAGAGGCGAATTATCAAGGTCGAAAATTAACGGCATCGAGTCGATGGTGAATGTGGTACCGCGATAACGAGATCTCCCTTTCCGGCGCTCGTCGATTCTATCGATCCCTCTGTCGCCCTGGGGGTTGTACGTTTCGTTTTCGAAGCAAAGACGCGACTAGGGTATAGTTTTCCCCGTACGCCAGCGGAAAATTACGTGTTACACCTCTCATTGAGCTGGCTTGAAATTCTCAACGCGATGGTGCGAGGCACGTTCAAATCGCACAACTGCAGAATTACGCGCTCTATTCTCACGTGCTTGTTTCCAGGCTGATAACGGCGGACTGGTAATGGTCACGTTTTACAATTATTTCGTGAAATGTGGACCTCAAGCCAGCGTCTCGGACGTGGCCGAGCACATATACTACATTAGAAACCTGATTGGCGTGGACCATATCGGAGTCGGCGGAGATTTCGATGGCATTAACAAGTACGTTGGAAACGATAAATTGACTCTAACTAATTATTGATGCTTTGAAAATATGTATCAAGTGACATAACTTAGCTCTCAAATAATTCGCATGCATAATATTGATTCAGTAACTTAAATTGAAATTATCACAAACTACAATGTCAACTATTATATCACAGAAGAATCGATCACTTGCTTCGACAAATTAATCTAGTAAATTGGTTTGCATAATTTTTTTTCGCAGCAAATAAAAAAAACAAAAATCGCGTTTCTAATTATGTATGAAATTACTTCTTCTTCCCGTAGAACTCCTCGTGGTCTCGAAGATGTCTCGAAGTATCCCGAACTATTCGCTGAACTTCTCCGGAGTGGCAAGTGGAACGTGCTCGACCTAAAGAAAGTCGCCGGCTTGAATTTACTGCGGGTCCTCGCACAGGTTAGAGTCGATTAAGGTCCAAGGTGCGGTTGTACGTACATATACCTTCACGGTGCTACGGCGGGCCTTAATACCGTCATATTTCTACCGTAGCAATGCGTATTGCTAGTCCCGCTATATTAAACGACTGCGCGCAACTATATAACTTTCCTCAGTCATGCTCATAAATTGTCACCCTTAAATATAATATTTAACAAGCGTGACAAGTGATGATAACAAATTTTCATTACACTATACTTATGAGCTTATGCTCATTATTATTTTATTCGCAATTTACAAGCTTGTAGCAATTCATAAGTATAAAAAATTGGACGAGAGAATAGCATTAAACATTTTTCCTAAGCAAAAAGTTCTTTCGTTTTTATAAATGGCATGATAATTCTATAAAGTAGTGCGACATTAATACTTTTATATGGACATTAATATTTTTACGATGATATTAATGTTAATATTAATAATATCAGGTAGAGCGTGTAAGGGATGAACTGAGGACGGCTGGGATTACGCCGCTCGAAGAATATCTACCGGACTCGGCGGACACGATCGGCAACTGTGCTCTGGATATTAACTCCGTGCAAAGGGTCACGGAAGTCTGATCGATCGACCGTACGCACTGCCCGACGACACGAGAATTAATCTTATACCGGCATGACCGTTTCGCGCGGATGGGCATGGCCGGAAGACAATTGGTCACGTCGAAAGCGCAAATTCAAAGCGAAAATTCGATTATCTCGTTCACTACGACCTGTACACTCGCGAAAGTTCTTCGAACCTCGTGCGAAAGCTCAATTGAACGTCGACATTTACAAAGGCTCAAAATAAACCTACCTCGATACCTATTTCACAAAGGCGACGAGCAGCGAATATCGATTATACTTTATTTAAAGGAGGGTACATTCCCGCGTTATATTAAAAAGTGAGTCGGAAGTTGTGTGTTGTCTATAAATAATTTTAAAAATGTTAAGTCTCAAGTGTTCAACGTAAATTCAACGCGGTAAACTTTTGTACTTACAAAAATCAAATGTTAATAATTAAGGAAAATCTATAAAAAAAATATTTTTTTTATAATACCGAACTTGAATCATGTTCTTTTGACATACAGTGACTCTATTTGTAAGAATTAGATTTATAAATTGTAATACAATTAGTTGCGGAATGATCTGTTCGTCGCCATTAATTATCCGTAAAACAGACTTTTCTACTTGATAAAATTCTAGCAAATCGTTAACAGGCCGGTCATTACTTTAAGATCTATACTATCTTGCTGCAAGCATCTTCACGAACATGTAAATATCTAAATGATAAGCGATGCGCCATCCAATATTCGTGTGAAGATCAAACGTTATTTCGCCGATGTACGAGACTGTTTCTAAACTTCGATGTCTTCCTCTCTTGGAAACGATCGTAATATGTGTGTGAAACTGTGAACCCCGGCTGTATACCTTTGAACGTCTTCCTTTCCCTCATTGCACCGACGAAAACACGTATTCCACAAAGCGAATGTCTGTAAAAGGAAAAATTGATGTCGTGTTCCTACGAGCAGCATACATGACACTCACATTATTAACAAAATTTAAAAATCTCTCCCTTGCATTTGCAGTTTTTTAAAATTATTATAACTTATAGTTGGAAGCCTAATTTTGTTCAATTGATCACATTATCATGTTAAAAGATTTATATTTTTATATGGAAAGAATTAAAGTGTATTGTTTCCTTATAGTTTATGTTTAGAAACGCATTTATATTAATTTTTATCTCTAAACCGCGTATGTGTACAGTGTACGTTTTCTATAAATCTGTTTTATATCTCGGGAATGATTTAAAATATGCGTGTCTAATTAATGAATATAATATTAGTACATTAACATTATCTTTTTAACAGTTGTTTAAAAATTATAAATTTACTAACAGTTTTTAAATTGCGGTAATTCCAAATGGTTGAAATTATGTGTCAATAAACGAATCTATCTTCAAACTTTCTAGTGTCAAAACTCAGACTTACACATATCAAAGTGAAATGTTAAAATTATTCATATTTGATGTTTTATACAGCAAAAACCATTCTAGTTTTGCACAAATTTCTCACGATAAAGCCCGGAGTTATAGAGCTTATCAGAATATCAGAGTAACATATAATCTGAAGATGTTGCTCGCAGTGACAGGTATCGATGACGATATAGTTGATATGGACGTACGTGTTTTTCGACGCATTATATGCTGGGCTGCAATCTATCGTTAAAACGCAACCGGCAGTCTCCTTGATCAAAGCATCATCTAAAGTCTAAAGACGGGACATTTGAAATTGCCTGGAATAACAGATCAATTAATCGGACGAAATCGCTTTTGCGTCAGTTTGTTCCTGGTAATTTTCACATATCGCCGTCCACCTATCTGTGTCTCGTGTGCACTTATTATATAATTCGCGCAGAATGAAACCCACGATCAGAACTGAGAAACAACTCGCATAAGCAATCAGTTTGCGCGGATTATTCCTTACTCCGTCGTTTGGAGTAGGCAATAAATTCTAGGATATCAAAAGTTTCGTTGTATCTCTCGAACGAATTCTATAAATAAATGTTTCTATTGTAACTTTGTTATATTCCTTCCTCCCCAATATACACGCATACATTGTAATCTTTATTTATTAACATATATTTAAATGTAAAATATTTTATTTTAATAATTTAATAATCTTCAATTCTAAGTAACCTGACAATAAATTTTAATTTTATGCAATTAAATTAAAAAATTATATTGTTTATATTTATTTTTAAAAATTTTTAAAAATTTGTATTTTAAAAAACTTGTTAAATCTACAAATTAAATGTGTACAAGATCTAATGAAAGATATGCATGAATTATGCAAAATAAACTTAACTTTATTTTTCAGTGCGTTATTCTTATACAAACAATGTATCATACATAACTTCTTAACGTGTAATAATTACACAAGGGAATGATGATCAATGATAATGTAAGAGACAATGATATTATTTTACAAAGTGTAAATAGATGGGTCACTAATCGTTAATATGGCTAAAACTTACATCTAATATCGAAATGAAAAAAACGTTATTTACAGACGATTCAAAAGGTACATAATTTACGCTGACTGACATTTCAACACATCAGAGATGATCTCAGCCACTGTAAACAAAATTCGCAACTTAGTAATAACTTTTATGGTTCATAAACATAAAAGCAAATACCACATTCTTAACAGGACTTACTGTACCTCTGACAAACTTAATTTTATCGTTCCATTTTGCAAAGGATCCTTGCTCTCAAATATTCCTAAATAAAAATGTAAAGAGTTTAATTAATATAAAATATTTTAGGCCATTTTTTAAATCGGATTATGTAAGTCGAGTCTCATAAGCATACCAAATGCATCGCTCAAATGTAAAATCGCCGAGACAAAGTCGCCGAATCGAAGAGTACCATCTTTCCTCATATATCGAAGAATTAAAATGGACAATACATCTGTATTCAATTGGAAACCTGAAATAAAAGTTTTAGTTAGATGACAACGACAAAATAGAACGTTTCTTTTTTAGCAGTTCTATACATTCTCTTCTTACGTACCAACTTCTAGCAGAGCATCTCGCAGTCTTTCTGCCTTAAGAATACCCGTCTTTTCTTTCGTATGATTCTTAAAAGCAGCTTGCCAGTACTTTAAACTGCACATAAGATCTTTAAAGTCATTGAACTTTAACCGACCACTCCCAGAACTCTGTTTATACACGTAATAAATGTAAGAAAATTATTGTTTATCATATATTGACCGAGACAATCCAAACAAAGAAAGTAAACAATTTTATTTAAAATTTTAATTAAAATACTCATGCTTAATTAATTAAGTATATAATTTAAACACAAAACTGTGTTTTAGCTATGCAAACAATTAACAAATATAAAATACTACAAAATTAATACATTAAAAAAAATAAAGTTTTTATATTAAAAGGATACGTCCATAGTGAGTACTACTTGTCGACATACTTCCATGCAAGCACAGCTCTTAATATAGTCTAGAAATTAAAAAGAGAAAGCATTCATTTAGATTTTAGATCAACATTGCACAACATTTTAATGTGTTCTACTTTTGGCAAGATTTTCTATATATTTTACGACAGAAAAGAACACGTTGTACCATTCGGTAAACAGGCTTCTAAGAGCTCTTGCAATTCGAAGGCGTTTACGGTTCTGTGCTCGTCAGCGAGTTGTAGAAACACAGCTTCGTACTGAGAGAAACCTTTTCCTTCAAGAGGAGGCGCCTTAACAATTGCAGATTTCATTAACGATGGCGGGGTGTCTAACAATCTAAAACATTAACAAATGGTACATGTATAGAAAACAAAGTCGTACTATTTATTGTTTTATTCTAGAACACAAAACTTGTAATAATCCAAAAACGTAAAATTTCACGTTTAATTACGTCGATGAAATTATTAAACAATTATTAAATTATTTCATTGAAAAAAAATATTACATTTTTTAACAAAAAATTGTGTACTTCAGAGAAACAATTACTTGATGCGTCCTTTGAAATATGACTGAAAGAGAATTTTAAAACTGTAGTTGAAGGTGGATGTACAACATATCCTCTCGTGAGTTAACGTATGCTGCACATTAAAGCAGCCATTCCAGTCCTTTGTACCATCTCGCGAGAGCATATATAACACATCGACAAATGCGTATATACTTACTTGAGTTTTAGAGGCTTACTGCTATAGACCCGTAACGTGAAACTCGTTTCTTGAGTTGGTTCAAAGGTCGTAGGTACCAGCAGGTAACCACCCTGTTCGAGCTGACACCTGTGGCTCACCTGCCGACTATTCGTATATTGAGAATTAACTAAAGATTTGTTCTTCTTAAAAAACTGTTTGTTTATCGATTCGGTACTATTCTTCGGTAGTGTGTACGCTGTAAAGCCGATCACCTGAAAGTAGAAAAGTCAATTTGATAAGCCAATTTAATGAGAGACGTGTTGCGCACGAGATGTTCTGGAAAAGTTTCTTACTTTCGGCTCCATAATTGAATGCTGATTCAACGAAACAATCACTTCCTCCATTTCGCTTAAAATCAGATGTAATTGTGGATTTATATGAAAGGTTTCTGTAAAGTAAAAAACAATCGTTAATTAATTATTAATATAAAATTTGATTAAATTAAATAATATAAATTAAACTAAGTTTCGAATCAAGTGTTTACGTTTTCGTATTTCATATAACTGCAATTTCAATGATATTATTTCAAATGATAATATTAATGATAACATACAAACTTATGAATGACACAATAATCGAACCTTGATTATTTCGACATCCTCCTGCAGTGACGCCTCTCCTCCAGCTGCCTTGATACAATTTCATCTGCCAAGTGTGCTTACTATGTAACGATGGTTCATCTCTCGAAGTTTCAGCATCTAAATGTACAACTTCCAAGTGGGTAAACGTCTTAACGAAATCCGAGTATGATATCCTGTAAACCGTAACATAAAATTTCATAACATCAGTGAAGTTTGGAAATCTATCTTACATATTTATTGCCGGGATATTAAAACGGCATGTTTAATTCCAAAGTTTTCGCAACTTACATAACTCAGTGAACAAGTAGCACAATGTTTTTCCCTTTAGATTGGCTCAATAAAGTTTTCAATATTGTATCATTGGTGATACATTATAAATTACATCCTATCTTACTGTGTACTTACCAAAATTCTCCTTCGGCCATATTTCTTACAGCTAGCCGTTCCCTTTCCATTGCTGGCACTTCATCCCATTCGAGCCCACCTCTCGCCCAAGCACCAACATATTCCCCGCCGGGCCCAAGAGGATTCCTTAATTTTACTAATTGCACCGCTTCTCCTCCAAACGTTTCCACCTACAACACCGAAATCGATATCGTTCTTTAATATTTCAAATATCTTTTATTATCTTTTACTTTCACTGTTCTTATAATTGTTCTTATAATGTGTAAAAGTGCGATTGATGTACTGACCCTCTCAATCGCATATAATCTGTAATTTATTCCCATTTGTACGCCATTAGCGAGTTTTTCTGTACTGGCACGTATCTAAAATAAAAAGACACACATGTGTGAGCAAAGATTCAAAATAATTTGAGCTTTATCTTTGTAAAATATCTTATACCTGTTGCTGTTGATTATTATTTACTGTACATGTGATAAGAGATGTCATATCCAAAAGTTTCGACAACGCTCGTCCACAAGCTGTAGGATCCTGACGAATCGCGATGCTTTCGGTAATACCACCCGTAAGATCAGACAAGCCATCCAATAATGTACCATATTTGAGTGCCTCGTAAGAACCGTGAAGTCTGGAAATAAGGATATACAAATTATTTTATATTTACGTAGGCATAAGACATTTTGTTCTTACTTAGCAGTTGCGTGACTTATTCTTCCAATGATCAGTGAAAACGTAATGCTAAAAAAGTATGAAACACTTTGCATATTTTTTATAAACAATTAAATGTACAAATATTTCTAATAAATTCCACAAGTAAAAATATTATAATAAATAACATAATTTAATATTTAATAAGAATCCAATATCATTCTTGTCAGGTTTAATCTGTGTCTAATTCTGTATCTGTCTAATTCATGCTACTTGTTAAGTCACCTGAGATGTGAGACTGATAAATGAATGTGCATATAAACAAGTACGCGGAAAAAATAACTGTCGATCTCGAAATAACAAATAACGTGCATCAATCCTAATAAAATTTCCATCACTCATCAGCCATGAGTTTATCATGACGGTAAAGATCGATCGGTGATTTCTCACACTATTGCATTGATGCCACAGAGAAAACATAGACTTTCTTAATCGCTGGGTATATAGCAGGGAAAGCAGATGGGTCGGCTTTTTTCCCCTTTACGACCTCTCAGCACTGACACTGCATTATACTATATGCCATTATATCCAAGAACCGCTTTCATAGAATCAATCTACAAAGAATCGATGTCTAAATATGACAATGTCGCAATTGCAGACTTCCGTCTGCAAATATTATAGAATATTGTTAATCAAATGGTTGGTCTTATACGTGTAAAAAAAACCTTTTAATATTTTAATGTCATGCTATTATGAGCATTTCTGTTTATGTTAATATAATTTAATTAATTTGATTTTGAATGTGACGGTATCTTATAATTAACAACTTTCATATTTGAGAAATATAAATTTAAATTTAAATGTAAAGAAAAGAGTTATTAAAATCTTTTAACCATTATTGTCGATTTATGGTAAACTTTAAAATTTAATTATACGGTATTATTAGCTACATGTATTTCACGATTTCTCTCTCCTTTCTCCACATACATAATAAAAAAATCCATTTTAATAAGTAATAAGTATTTACAAAAGGAGCATATTTCTTTCTTTTAAATAGTCGAATTAATAACCGAGTAAATAGCCGAGAAATCTCGTACAAATATCTTTAAAAATAAATATCGACGTAAAAATACTCAAAACGTAAAAACCCAAGCGTTGAAATCAAAGCATAAGAACAACTCGGGAGAATCCTCCACGTGAAATCTTCCGAAAAAGAAACACAATTTCATTAATGTACCATGGTCGCCGGTATCGCAACAGTCATGATGATAACGAAGTTTTCAATATAGAAACCGATGGAAAATGTAATTGGTACTTCATGCGTTCCTGACCTATGCGACGCGCGAGTAAAGGATAGGATGATGGTGGAGAGAGAAGTAGAAGAAGAGGGTTACGAAGCTGCTCGGCGAACCTGTCGGGAACTCGGAGTGAGATCAAGGGAGTATATATGTATATGTGTAAACGATATTATCTTCCTTCCATGTGCCGTTCCTGCGGGAATTAACATTCCGGAGATAACGGGGCTCGCACAGTTCGCTTCGTTTCAAACGCCTCTTCTTTGTTATCGCGCGTGCGGTTTGCGCGTGTTCGAGTCAATCTGGAAACCGTAACCATTCACACGCACGATCGCGGGTGTTACCTGAGTATTTTCTCAAGGAAAACATACGTAACACCCAGGGAAAAAGATTCCGAGCGTGCAAATGGATCGGCGTTGCAGTCAACTCGTGCTTCTTTCTATTCCCCTCCCATCACGCTTCTTCCCATAAAACCGTAAGACCAATATGCGAGATTTATTATCCATGTGATTAATCAACAACGTGTACTGATAATTCAGAGGAAGCGATTATTGCATGGTTAATCGAAATTACATGCAACAAAATCGTTTCCTTTTCATCGAAATCATTAATTGGAAAAAATAAATTGGTAGATGTAGCATAATGAAGATATAACTGTTACATAATTGTTTTATAAGCATTATCCGCGCGCTCAAGAAATTTTAATAAATTTTTTATTATATATGTTTAACAGATAATAATTAAGTATAATAAACTAGTAATAAATTTCATCCTGGACAGATGTCGGTAACATGGAGAACCACAAGGGTTCAAGTAAAGGGGTCACCGCACTTTCGACCGAAGGTGCAACCGCGGCGGCTATGTAACTCTGTCTTTGTCACTTTGTGACTCAACGGTTAGCAGCAACGTTTGCCTGTTGATGCATTTCCGTTCCGCGTTTGTCTAACGGAGCGATGCAGTCGCACGCATATATGCAACGTCATTCTCATGTTGCCTCGCTCTATTACCAATCATCTACGTCATCGTTGTCAATCGTCTTCCGCTATTATTACGTACTCGTCACATTCTACTCGCAGTAGCATCCTTGGGATCATTGCGTGACTAGATGATGATATATAATGTCACAAAATTACTCTCCTTTCGCTCATAAAAATTGTCCGGCGGAGAATCTAGAAGATAATCCACTAAGCCCCATTTATTATATGTATTTAACAAATACTTATATTTAGAGCTTATATTTTTTACTTTTAGTCGGCTCGTTTTAACACGTTCTACGATCATTTTTAAACAAATCAGCAATTTTATACAAAAGTTACACTATTTAAATCAGATAATGCTCTATAAAAAATTTAGATAATATAATCATAATATATATTTACTATCAAATTATAGGAAATTATATAAAATGGGTTGCAGCGTTTTATAAAAAGTTATATTAAAAACATAACAGAGAAATATTGTATAATAGCGAAATAAAAAAAAAAAAAAACATTTTCATATATATATAAAAAACAGGCAATCAGAAAATCCAAGACATCTACTTAATAGAATAAATAGCAACATATTCACCAACCGGTCACGATCACTCTTATTTCCTGAATGACGCTAATAAATTCTGTTTCACGTCTTGCGACATCGACAACACTTTTTACTTGCGTTTCGCTTCTCGATTAAACAACTTTTCATACTCGCGCACGTCACGCGATTTGGCCTGTCAGATCTCGCTCTATTTTCTCTTACGTAAGCGCTTGGCATATCTTTCTCGCGTATATACGTGTAGAAAGCGGCGGATCGAGAAGTAGCTCGACCGCTTAGCGAATCTAGCGTGCGCGATGACTCGCATGATCTTACGAACATGCGAACAGCCGAGATCTTAATGATATCGAAGAGAGCCGAACGGGGCAAGATCGACTTGTGGCTGTCCGCACCGGCGAGCATCCACCTTCAAGGGATTATCGGCATGCTTTCGCGGCCGTTTTGCGCTCGCGGATACGAGCATGGACTGTGGTCACCGGTGCACTGACCTCCGATCCATTGCTGGCAACCAGCGATACCGACTACTTGCCGAGTGAAAGTATCGGGGCTCTGTATGCACCCTCAAGTGTGTGCGTGCTGCGTGCACGCGAGTCACGCACGTATCGGGTCGACGAAATATCTCGGCGCGCTGCCTGATTTCTTTTCGGGTCGAGTATCTTCGATCCGGCGTTAAAATGGAGAAAACACATGTCGTGTGTGAGAACCGTCACGGATATCTGTTCTTACATATATCGCATTTGCAAGCATATATTAATTCTGAAATATATAACTTGTTTCTTCTTAAATATACATATGTACTTCTCAAAAGTATAACTTACGAGAAAGTGATTGACTGCCTCTGTATAAGACAGATAAAATTGGGAATTTGTATAAGAAGTTTAATCTCAACGGAATTTAATAATCATTAATATGGTTATTTTTGCGCAGCACAAATGTTATAAATCTTATGTATTATAATAAATCAGAATTACTTCAATTGCCGGATGTAGTATTCTGTTTAAATAAAACAATAAAACTACATTAAAATCACATATTTATGCATGTTTTCAGTATAAATTAGAAATTTACATTTTCTGTTTAATTTACACAAAATCAGGTAAATATAGTAACTTGATAAAAATTCAATATTAATATAAAATACAAATATAGATATACAGTATTGAATACTATAAACAACATTAAGTAAAAATCCATAGTAAGTAAATATATAGTTTTCATTTTACTTTATGTTATAATTATTTTTTAAAAATAAATACTTTCTGTCGAAATTTTAATTTCTGTACGCAATTACTTTCCATTCCACAGGCGTGTTCGCGCAATTTATATTTTCCAACGCGACTTTCTACAAAACGAATGAAATATGCGAACAACGATAGGGGTCTGTTCGGCCGAGCGAGATCCGAGGGAAGCCAAGCGATGTTTTCTAATGGAAATCGACGGAGAGGCATGTTGCGCATATTCTTGGGCATATTGGCACGCGAAGGAGCGCGCACGGGCTTTCTAACCGATTCTCGATGCCGCTACTGATTCAATAAAGCTGCCCGATCGTTTCGGATCGGCCAGATTTACAGCAGGGTCGCCAGTGAAAGAGGAAAGGTCGACGGATGAGCCTCTTTCTCTCATGCGCATTCTTCGCCGGTTCCCCGTCCGATATCAGCGTGGATGTGTGTCATCGTCGAGATATTTACTGGCTTACGTACACGACGTGACACTGTTGTAAATTAATTCATGTTAACATATCACCGCGATTCCATCAGGAAATATAAAGCATTGATCCGAAAGTGTGTCGATGATATACGCGTATAAATCGTACAGGCCTCGACGCCCGATGCTATTAATCGAGTAGACCATATTTGTTTTGTGCTAACAGTCTACGTACCGTACGTATAATCGTGCTCGATAAGACCGATACACAGTGTTTTTTACTTTGCAACGTTCGTTCGAATATAACTACGCAAAAAATTAATGCAGCTTGTGATTATGTCAAAATGCTCTGTAACTATTATAACTGCATTTGGCAGGTAAGATAATCTTCTATGACGGTTCAACGCGTATAATTATGGGACAGAAAGTGAGGATTGCATTATTTAACTATACGCTCGCACGACGCATCGGACGATTATTCCATGCTGCAATAACTGAAATTACGTTGTACAATTTTTTTTTACAATGATAACTACCACGGGTATGCGTGTGTGAGGCAGTATATTTCCCGACACACACACACGGAACCATTATCGCGCTAAACTTATTACACGATGCATAACTTGCAACGTGCGAGTATTACAACACTCGTGTAGGGTCACTCATAATATTTCCATCATCGCGCAATCATTATCGTAATCATAATTACGATCGACACTTGCAGCAGAAAATTATATTTCCGCGAGCAAGGTCGTTTTAGCAGCTTCAAATTGCGCTTTAAATCGAAGCTGTGGCATCAATTAACCGCGCTGTATATTTCAATGCTGACGGGCGGAAGTCGCCGAGGATCTGCAACGTGCGATCAATTATTAACGAGCCACAACCTCGACGTGTGCAGCGATGCTTCATATAGCCGATCCAGAATAATGCGTGCATATAAAAAAGATGACTTATCAATCGTTTAATATTTAATTTGATGTATAATTCAAAAATCAAACATGAATCATACATCATAGATTACTAATAACACATAGAAGTATGACGTGGAAATTCATAAGATTCTAGTTATTAACTTGATTTAAAATGTACACTGTATACATGACGTAATAATTTAGATTTTACATATCATGTGCCTATAAAAATTATTCTAATTAAATAAAACAGTTTATACATGCATCACTGCACAAACACCTCTTGTAAAGAATACAATTTTTCCCGCTTAAAACCCGTCATCATCCTGTTCTGCTTTCACCAAGAGAACCAAGCGCAGCCGCGATCTCTCATTACGCACGTGTATGCAGTATTGTGACGTAAAAGTAGTGCGTCTGATGATGAAATTATAGCAAAGTGCATTCACGGTTGTTAACTGGAAACGTATCACTATTTACCAGCACGATGTTTTGTTAGACGCCGAGGTTCATGCGGATTAGTATTATTTATGCAAATGATGCATCCTTAGCATACTTATAAGAAAAATAATTAAATCCCTTTTTTATTTTAAGCACCCAAGTACATGATGCTTCTCAAGCGTAACGGATGCATGTATTCATAAAACTCATCATTATTTAAATAGATATAGTTAAGCAGTGTGAAAATCCTGCAATTACCTAACTTTATTCAGAACTTCTTAACAACTTCTTCTTAAGAACTTTAACGCGGCAGTGATACATATAAACTTCTAATATAAAGTACGATCCACTTGATGCTACTGACATCACTGTAAAATTGCATTAAAAGTTAATTAAATATTAAATATAAAATTTTATAATAAAAAAATAATACCCATATATTCTATAATTATATATATATATATATATATATATTGAGTCCGTCCGCGTAAACTCATATATATATATATATGTCTGACACATTAATATCATCTTTACAGAGTAAATTATATAATGCTCAATTCATTCCCACGATGGGAAACTAACACTATTTATTTTGTAGAAAGAGGTACTTTTCCTTCTATTGTCTGGCGATAATAGATAAGTCAAGATATGTAATAAAGAAATACACGTAAAACGAAATTTCCAACGTAATTTATTTTACACAAGGTTCGCTAAATAATCGTTTCTCGGTCGTCGTTTACTTTCTCGAATCCCTTTTTTCTGTCGAGGGACGAGGTCATCTTTCTTTTCGATGCCTTCACCTTGCAGTTTCGAGAGCAACGTCCAAGCGGGGGTTTACATTCACTCGATGGGGCAAGAAATTGAGAAGCAGAAGAAGAAAAGAGAAAGAAAGGAGAAAAGAAAGAGAGAAGATAGGCAACAGGGAGATAACGAGGGAAAGGAAATGGTAGAGAGAAGGTACGTACGGTCATCAGAGGAAGATTAAGAAGAGGAGCAAGGACCTCCGACAGAACCGGTCATCGTCGTCCGTCCGTCCGCGTAAACTCATCTTCCATCTCGTGGCGAGAGATCGCACGCCTCGATTACTCGCGCCATGAATCTCAACGGATCGCGAGATGAAGTCGCGGGATGAAGTTTCTGTCCGTCACCCAAGCTTAACATCATCTCTCTCTCTCTCTCTCTCTTCCTCTCCCTCCTTGCTTCGCATGTCAAACTATCAGATGAGCAAAGCCACGATTTGTTCGTGCCGTAATATACTGTACATTAATTATAAATTTGATACATACAAAATCTCGTTCCTCCATAGTCATGTAAGATCACTTTGGAGGAAACTATTGACTCATGCAATGAAAAGTTTCAGTTTCACTGTATTAAATTCTTGATCGAATTACATTTCTTGGAGACTAATTTTGTAATTTATTAACTCTAAACAATTAATAATAATATTGATAATTTCATAAAAATAATAATGCAGCATAAGACATATTTTGAGAAAATATTTACTAATTGTCAATTCATCTACTTATATGTTTCCTTCTAACGCGCTTCAAAGAGTTCAAAGTTTATGTGGCCAAATTTAGAATAACATCTCAGAGTGCGGTCGATAGCCACTCACGCATTCGCGCACATACTACATACGACGATGGCGATCGAGGTTCATCGATCGAACGCACCGAGGTCTATCTTCGCGCGCGAGTTCACCTTGAACAGCCACCTGGTGAACGCCTACGCCGCCTACGGCAATTCGCCGTTCGTCTCAAACTGGCTCGAAAATTACCTTCGTTGTTAGGAATACAACTTCTCGTCTTTCTACTTTTGTAATTTTATTGCGGAGATCAAAGATTACGAATGAAAGTACTCATTAGTTAAATTAGGCAAATAGAATATTTCTCATGTATCGATAAAATCTACATCCCTTTTTATCAAGCTCTTTTATAAAAGAAACTATACAAATATATTGTATCATCACTTTTATTGTGGCAATAATTTATGTGAAAATTTGCTGGTTGTAGAAAGGTAGTTTTATCAATGAGAGCAATTTAAATAAGATTTTCTTAAATAAGATGTTTATATCAAGTAAAAGAGAAGTACAATTTCTATATTAACCTGGAAAATAACATGAGGAAAATTGAGGTCAGAGCCACATAATCGCTTAACTCATCAATAAATAACTCTCCTCAGTTATCTCTTGTATCTGGGTCAACAAAGCGCTATTTTTCTTGTAAACGAGATCTTTCTGGTTTATCTACCCGCGGACTTATTTGTCCGTAAAGATCTGAAGATGTAAAAAAACGATCGAAGAAAACTTACTTGGCGTACGCTTTCTCCAGTAACGCCGGCCAGAACTGATCGCTATGGCGACTTTGCACGAAGGCCAGTCTTCCGTGAACCGCTGGTAATCTGTCGTCGACGAGAATCTCCACCCACGCGCCACACCACCACAATCGAAACCTGAACACCCCGGCGTATTGCGCGGTTGGCGAACCCGGTGGTTCTTCACCGCTACCGAAACCTTGATCGGCTGGTACCACCCTGTAGAATAGACCCTTACTAAGATGCAATACTCCTAGACATGATACCAGCCACTTGTCACCTGCAATAAAACAACGTCTTATAAAATATCTTGTCTAAATCTAAATGTTTTATAAAAAGGAAACTCAAAAAAATATATTTGCCTTAAACGATTTTTAATAAAAAATTATGTAGATATGTCTTCAGTAAAATTAATAAGAATTAGAATTGACCTAATATTCAAGTTTCTTTGTAACATTAGCAAACTATATAAAAACTTACTTTTAAAGGTCATTAATAATGACAAAGAAATAAAATAGATGGTTCGGATTTAATGTTCGATTTAATGTGTCTTAATGTCGTGAGAAAATTGTCTAGGATTCAAGAATGACACTGCGTTCTATCTTACTGCAGTCACTTTACTTTCCTTTTCGAAGGTCTAATCGCTGATCGAGCGTTCGCTTTTATCGGCTTTTTGTCATTCGACGAAAGGAAAAAGAGGAATGAAGAACAAATGGCTGGGACACGGATTTACATTGCCCACTTTCGATAATGACTCTCATGTTACGTTTTGGTAGAGGAACATTAAAGAGAATGTGAATAACAATTTAAATTTTTTACGCTCTTAAATAACAAGAAAATTGTTATTACTTTGTCTTGTTAACATTGTTATCATTAAAATCAATCTTATTTATATTTTCTTATCATTTAACTTTTTTTTCTTTGGGATGTGGCACTTTCTTTCAATATAATAAGAAAAGAATAATTTTAATACATAAATTTTTACAAATCTTCACTCTCTACATATGGTATATTGCATTTAACTTGAGAAACGCTCGAAATATCCTATGAAACATCCTGGATTAAGATTTATTGCAATCGATCGAAAGACGGACATATCGACACACCGGATCACGAAGGTAGATTGCCGAATTTTGCAGTGCTGCTATGTAGGTCGGTACAAATTATTACATGTCGTCATTTTACTCGGCTGTGCGTGCTGTTGCGTACACGTTAACGGGACACGTCCCGCCGCGCGCTACAGCGAACGCAGTTATATCTTCAGGAATGCGTCCGCATGGCTTACTCGAGGGCGCTCGACTTCCGGCGGCTCAGTGCAGCACTCGTAAATTATATTCGAATTGCGGAAGAGATTACGTCGCAGAACGATCCATGCATTAGTTTGAGATAAAGAATTCCGTTTTAATTTCCTGAATCGGCTGTAATCGGAAACATTCAGAAACAGAGCAAAATCTGGGAAAGGCAAGATTATTGTTGCAACATTACAATAAGCAACAAGCACATACTTTCCTGCACTAGAATTTTAAAATAAACTGATTCAAAATCGAAGTTTATTATACACAGAAAGCAAAAATAATACAGCCAATAACATATGTAATTGCGGGCTGCCAACTACATAAAATACTTAATACAATAATATTTACTGTTAATGCAAGTACAATGTTGATACTGCAATAGCATATATTATTGTATTAAGTATATCTGTAGTTGGCAGCCCGCAACTACATATCTTATTGGATATATTACTTTTTTTTTAGTGTAGTAAAAATAAAACGTGCAACAACTGTACAACTAAATGAATAAAATAATTAAATTAAAATGAAACCTGTATAAAAAATAAATTATACTTTATTTATCTTTATATGTTTAATAAAAAATTACAATTTAAAATAAAGAGTTTAAGAGTTATAATAACGCACTTAATAGCAATGAAATTAATTTACATCTTTATTATCTAAAAAGAATTTAAAAACGGAATTTCTTCCTCAAGAATGTGGAAGTTAATTATAATAATCATGGCGTTATAAAAGTGTCATGGTTATTTTCTGTCAATCTACACTAGTAGCAAGCTAGAAACTGGTTCGGTTTCCTCTCTTCATTAAAATTTCCTGCTCTTGGTAAAAATCGAGAATTTAAAACCAAATAGTTTATCAGATTAATATTAAATAGCCAACAACATTATTTAAAAAATTGTTTATCATTTTATTTGTTAAGATTGTACTTATATATCTCTCGAGAAAATCCAATTCCAATAACATGATACATAACATTTAACAAGTATTACTATCATTATGATAGTAATTAGCAGAATAAGTTTTCGCGTAAGTTGAACGTTTAAGTACTTAACACAGATACATACAACTTTCTAATTTAATTAATGCATACTGAGTTCTAAATTATATATATATATATATATATATATATATATATATATATCAAATATTATGTTAAAAGATGATTAGGAACATTTTGACTACAATCATACTATTAACGTCATCTTAGGCCATTTAATTTCGAATGTTATCTACATTAAGTCCGGGAGAGACGGGGAGAGATGGGGAGAGACGGGAAGAGACGGGTAGAGACCAGGAGAGACGGGAAAAGACGGGGAGAGACCGAAAGAGACCGGGAGAGACGGAGAGAGACCGGAAGAGACCGGGAGAGTCGGGGAGAGACGGGTAGAGACGAGTAGAGACGGGGAGAGACGGGGAGAGACGGGGAGAGATCGGGAGAGACGGGGAGAGACCGGGAAAAACGGGTAGAGACGGGGAGAGACGGGGAGAGACGGAGAGAGACCGGGAGAAGCAAAGAATGTTTCTATTGTGTTTAAATTAAGGTAATAAGAAAAATGAAGATGGCTGTTATTTTATTGAAAAAAAGGAACTTATTTAAAACAGTCTTTTGAATGGATTTCTAAATCCATGGCAACTTTTAGAAAAAAATAACAAAATATTGATTCATAAAATTAATCAATAATAAATTAAATACATACACTCTAATTCAAAATGCTTAATTTAAAAAAATGGGTATTTAAAAAAAAAAATTCGGTTTTTTAATTGAAAATTATTTCAAAGTTTTAATAAAATAAGATTTATATTACATTATATAAAAATACAAAAAAATAAATAGAAACAAATTAATTGAATACAGTGCCAAAGGCAATAAATAAATAAAGTAAGTTAGAAGTACGTGAATAAATGAATATTAGATTTATTAAAGATGGATAAATACTTATTCAAAAATAAAATAAAAAGAACAATAGTAAAGCAAGGCTCTTGAAAGTTAAACAACAAAAGCAAAAAAAATGTAGCATAAGAATAGAGAGCCACAGCAATGCGTGGCAAGGCATAGCTAGTTAAGTCATAATTATAATGTAACATCCTTTCGTTCAAGAAGTAACATCGATAGTATGTGACCGCTTTCTTAATTATTCAATTAATATCACCTACAAAAACTACGCACGTACATCTAATAGTCAATGTAGGAATGCCAACGTTTTTATGTGGTAATTAAGATTCAATTCTTCTGGTTACAAAAATTATACGTATAATATCTAAACGTAACAAAAAAGTAAGTTTTTTTGCAACAGATATTGCTTAGTTATAGAAAAAGTGTGTATCTTTCAAGTTAGCTGAGTATCTAAAAAGAAATAAAATACCCGCGTCATTTTATAAATAAATAAGTCAAACAAAAACAACAAATTTCTCAAATAATATTTTTTTTTATTATTAAATAGTTTCTTATACGTACAAAATGATGATACTCTGGCAAGATTCAGTAACGGTGGAAGTTCGATTACAGACCTGTGGTAGTGAACTCGCGTAACCTTTCGTCGCGCAAGAAGAAAAGGAGTAAAAGCCAAGGTTTTCAAACACGTGTGAGAACACGACATATCATTATGTCTAGAGAATTTTTGTATTGCTGGGGATAAAGGAAGAAAGGCAAAAGTGGAACGATCAGTTCTATGATGTGCAGATGCTTTTCTTACATCGTCATTTATCCACGTTTCACTCCAATGACGTTTTTAGAACATATTCTTGTACATTCCATTCTATTGCGTTTTCTCACAAATTCTTCGTACAAGTTTATTTAAAAAATACAATTATCTTTTATAAATAACACGCGATACTCACCCATTTTCCCAGGAATAACGTCGAACTGAGCCGGCGCATCGCTGACAAAGATAGGCCGATTGCACAATTCCTGTAACAAAGAAAATTATGTTTACTCTCTTTCTGCTTAACTAGCGTTAATAATTATTAAAGTTTTAAGTGATTTTTTGCATAAATATGAATTGTTTAATACATAAAATAAATTAGAGATATTGAATACTAACAAAAATAAAATATTGAAATAACAAAACTGTAATAACAGGTTAAAATACGTATGCAAATATTTGTATTAAAAAATTATTACAATTTATAATTAAATTAAAACCTGATGTAATTTAAATATTAATTATTTAAAATTATGTTACATTACATATTATTCAACTTATTGGAATGCAACCAATATTTGTTTGTTTTTTATCGTTGTATTATTTATCATCATTGCATAAAAATTCCGTTTTACGTTTCTATTATTCAGCATAACAGAGCAGCTTAATGTGAAACAGGTTTTATACATTATGTGAGTTATAATGCGAATAGTGATTCTCATTGCATATTTTTCTATTAACGTGTTCGTGATTCACAAACTGCGCTATTAGTTCACACACACGATGAATATTCAATAAGCGAAATTCAGATCAAACGAGACAATTTGCTTATAATTTCTTTTCATTAATAATTCATTAATTATTAGCATAAAATATATAATTTTATATTTAATATAACAAATAGTTTTACAATTATTGCAATCATCATATTATCTTTTATTATTCGCGTGTTAGTAATTCTCTTTATAGTAGAATTGTTGTACTTATTTAATAAGAAACGTATCGTAATCGGGCTAACATTTATTTAAGATATTTTTATTTATGTAGTAAAAATTTAAGTAATTGTACTTAAAAATAGTAACTAAAATGTACAAGAAATTTTAAATAAAATTAAAAAATATTATGTAACAAGTATTATAAATATAATGTTGAACTAATAAACATGCATATGAGGCAAATACAGTGTAGATTATTTCATTAAACTAAAACTAAAATAAAATCTCATTTGCAAAGTGGTTCTCAGACATTCGATCCTTGATAAGCTTGTCGCAATTGATGAGACGTTCCAAAGCCGTTCACGCTGTAATTTGCCATGTAATTTTTATACATTTTGTAAAAAAAAAGATTTATAAACCATTTGCATCCTATTAACTTTTATTAGAATGTAGTACACCACAATTATACAGTCAAAGGTATAGTTATTCATTAAAATAATCACGTACACGTCTCGAATATGTAACCTTGGGCCAAATAGAGAAATGCTAGATACTAACAATGCGAAGCACCGTATCACAATAATCGGGGCCACATTAAATAACTGTTCTCCAACTGTTGCATCCCGCGTTGGCGTAATACGATCCTCTTTCGGCCGTGTGTTTCCGGTCGATGGCACGATCGTGACTCGAATCATAATCCGCGAGGACGATCTTTCGGTTATTGTGTTAAAAGCGCGACGCACATCACGCACGCGTTTTTCACGCAATTGTTGACCTTGTCGTAGAAATGTATAGCTGTCAGTGACTTTTATTGCAATCATTATATTCGACGTGACGACCACGCAATGTCTTGTTCGGTACAAAAGACCTCAGTTACGCGTCGATGACTTCACGCCGTCCGCTCGTCGTTTCTCGTCTCATCGTGCAAGTTACATAATTAACGCCACAGGATCATTGATCCCTACTTCAACTACGGTCAACTAATCTCTACCTATTCTAGAATCATAACTGTTTTATGGACCTCGAAAGACTTTATTCTAGACTTTATTCAGACAGATTTCATGAATTTAAATTTAAAATTCTAAATATATTTCGCTCTCTTTGAAGATCAGACAAAAGTTCTTCATTAGCAAATTCTTATAAATTTATTATGTATAAACATACATAAACATGTTAATAATAAATTTTATATAAACAATCACAGTTGCAATTAATTAAATGTTTATATGTACTATATATTTGTTATTCATTACAAATAATTCATGTGCAACTAAATACTTTGAATTGAACGAAGCACTTCTGATCTTCGATTGTTAAAAAATAATTTTTTTCTAACGTCATTGCTCTTAAGAAATTTTATCGCATTTTATCTTATTAAAAATGAGATATGAAATTGATAATTGAATCTATCGAAACATTATCACCGCTTTTTTGCACTTGGTTTTCTGGTACGTTAATTTCATGAGAGGTTGTCATCGCGGAGTTAACAAATAATAATTTGTATAGATGATTATCTATACAATTATCATGGCAATTTATTTTAAAAAGCAAAAAATAAAATACTAAATAGTGCGAGCGAAGCATCTGTGGTGCCTAGTAATTATAAAAATATCAAGATCTTGTGAATGATTCCCGTTAGTTTTGCTCTAACTAAGAGACACACTGTTCCACGATTATAAGCATGCAGGCGACAGAGCTACGTGTCAAGGTTGCGAACTGTTTTCGTTACGGTTCCTAAGTTCCACGTTGCACGTCTTTCCGTTCTTTAGGAACTAGAGCGAGCCAAAGAAGCTAATTTAGCTTTAAGTTACTCCCGAAGGAACAACTTCGTTGCATCAGATATGGAGAACTAAATCTTTTAATATTTATGCCCCAATTACAAGAATAGAGTTTATTGTTTATAATATTTTTAATTGATAGAAAAAAAATTTGAATATATATAAAGATATTAAATTTTAATTTTTCTAATCATAGTAATAAAACATTTTAATAAAATGTTAGTGAAAGTTATATTAAAATTGTACACGTGCATAAATAATTTAATTATATATATTTAGTTAATAAAAAAATATTATTACAGAAATAAAAAATAGTCTTATATTAATTAAATAAAAAAAAAAATACAATCTTACTTTTGGCCTTTTCCATTGAAACTGGAATGGCGGTGTCTGATGATAAAAGACTGACGCTTGTGTCGCTGGAAATTCTGGATCCTCCCAGAGCTCACCTCGTTTCAAGCACGAACGCTTGATTCGTTCGTACTCGGTCATTACGTCCTAAAAAATAACGTGAACAGAATAATAATTTAAATGAAATTAGGAGTTAACGTGGCATTTAATTTAAACGACGAAACGTTTATTATACTGTGATACTATTATAAGCGTTAAAACCAGTCTTTAATTGCTAATGTTGAAAAATTACAGTTTAATATTTAGATCAGACTTTCGTATCTTATATAAAGCCAAGATTGTAATTGCAATGTGTTTTAATTTAATCTTAATTATATTGATCAAAACAAAAGTCACATACATGTGCATATATACGCATACATAATACATACAACAGCTATTCTCTAATTACTCTATTTGGAATTTTATAAAAATAATTTTAGTTATTCATAAATATGTACGAAGACAAAAACTTGATATTTTTGACAGAGAACTTCCTAGTTAAGTTAAATTAAAAGATTACGCGATCTAATTAACATTAATGGCTCGTTACTAATAGAGGGTGAGAATTTAACAGTACCTCTAACCGCATATCGCATTCTTATTCTTCTCTCTATCTCATTTCTATAATTAAGACACATTCTTGCCACAAAGAGCAAGAGCAACTCAAAAACTTCTCTGAAATACCACAGTGCAGTTCTTACGACAATTAATAATACGCATTAGCGAATGTCGACGTTTAAATTGTGCGAAAGTACCATCAACTTCCTAAACATTCTCACGTAAATTGTGGTAACAATACGTTTGGAAAGAAATTATAGGATAAAAGAACGATCTATAAATATCAGGAATACGCAATATTTCGCACAAATCTTTACTCTAAAGTATTTGAAAAATGCTGAAAACTCTCTCATGTGTTTCTATGATTCACTCAAAGAATGGATTATAATTTAAACACCTGAAATATCTCAACAAATATTATAATTGTAACATTTCTAGAAAATATTTCGCCATGGCGCGTATTGGTTTGACACTTTTGGGGAGGGAGGGAACGTTTAAAATTCTTTTGCATATTCTTTCCCACGCCACGAGCGTACCTCGTTGACCTCCATAGATCCCTCGATAGCCATTCTCGACGAGAGCGGCTCACAAAATTTTGCCTCTCGCAAGGTAGATGCGTCATTGGTCCTAAAAATCTCGTAATAGCACCTTGTCAGCCGAGCATCAGCAACAAATCACTTTCACAGGTAGTACCTATTCGCGCATTCGTTAGTCGACGGCGCGTTTGTGACCTCGATGTGCACGTCGATAAGAGGTTTCAAGCTCATCGAACACATTGTATCCAGGTCGACATCACTCTCTCTTTCTCCCCCTCTCTCTCTCTCTTCTTTTATTAAATTCTCGTCACCGTAATGCAAAACGACTCCTTTCCTTTATTTGCCCATTTGGCAGGAAACAAAAGTCATTGACACCTCTTCACGAGTGAAGGCTTTCGAAATGAATTACAGCGATTAGCCTCGCCTACCGCGTTCGCAACACGTGACTTTATGCACAGTTTTTCAGCGGATGGTGTAACCGGCAGCTCGTATCGACGTTTCATACCAAGTTCAGTAAGCGATGATGCTCGTTCGTTTAATAGAGTTTAATGATACGGCGTTAACGCCGACGCGAAATTAAGAAATATCCTGCCGGCGTGCCGGCACGTCTGATATTCGCGCGGGATATTCGCCTGCAAACAAGCGCGCGCTACAACGTAACCTGGGAATTCATTAATATTAATGTCCTCTCGTGATTATATTAACACGTTCGATACTTATTCTACTAACACACGCGCTTGTGTGTGATAAATCAACATAAGAACGAGGAAACAAAAAAATTCTTCATGTACGGACGCAAAATATATGTCCTTTTGTTTCTAACATAAGCTATCGTGAAGTGACATTATCATTCACACACATTTCAAAATATTGTTACGTAAAAAATGTATTAATTTAATATTCACAAAATATCTTTCTTTTTTTCTTATATAAAATTGCCGTTAGATTTTTGATTATGATTTTAGTTTCTGCGATATTTTAACTGAAAGTGAATCTGACAGCTAAATTCCAGATAAAGCTTAGTAGCGGCGCAACATTTGCGCAGTGAAGTTTGCGTCATGCGGCACGATTCTTTATGTACTTGGCGTCGCGCCGCTACCGCGTCGCTTGATTTAATATTCACAAAAAATCCTTTTTTAAATTTTATGTTTTTCAAATAATAAAAATCTTTAGAAAATTCTATTTCACTAAATCATATACAGCGCAAATAAATATACAACAGTATAAATTTTAATTTAAAACTCTATTAAAATATTTTTTCCATTCACATATTCCATTGGAAAATTATTATTATCCTCGTCCGAATCGTGGTTTGCAAAATTCTCTTACACAGACTCTTTATGCTAGTCACTTCCCGTCGGAATTGAATATGCATATCGATTAAAATAATTTCGTTTTTTTTACAAAACAGCGAGAGGTGTTATCAACCTCGTATATTCAAAATATCACCTAGTTTGCGAGGACGGGCATTCGCGCTCATTCTTTCCTCGCCTCTTCTCGTTGCGGGATAAATGTCGCCGTCACAGTGATTGGCCATTGAATCGTTTCTGCGTCGAGGAGAGATGTCCTCCACGCCTCAGCGAGCCCCAACGCCGTCATTATATTTTGCAACGGCCGTTGATAACATATTTTCACCGCGTAGGCGATAATGCGGGAGAAGGTGTGCGCGCGCGTGGTCGTGAAAGCGTCACGATTGCGAAATACACAATTACACTGGTCGAGGCGCCCGGTGCGTTCCGGTTTCGAGCATTGTTCCGAGGACGGCTAATTCCACCTGGCGTGCTGCACCAATTAAGATCGTAATAAAACGGCACTGGATAATTAGCAGGCCAGAGGTCCCTCTGTCGCCGTCCATTCAGCACGCGGTGTCGCCCGAGTTTCTTTCCGTGTTTCTTCCTCTCCCTCTTCCGATATACCGTGAACAATTCTGTTTTGTCGCGTGGAACTGCCTTGGCATACCAGGTTGAGGCGTGCCATTTTGCATTGTCGTCGCTCGACAAAGAGCTATGACAAAGAACGTCTGAATTATGTCTTTCGTAACCGATCGTTTCACAGGGCACAGTTTAATGTTTTTCGCTGCACCTGCGCCGCGCGATAAATTATTTGCGGAAGTCAACAAGCGCCCATTACGCTTGAAACGTTTGCACAATATTTTACATTCACTTCTCGCAATTAGGTTATTGCCGTTTTATTCAATTGGAAAACCGGTAAATAAAATTAATATTAGAAAGCTTTAACGTCTGTCGCCCGCGGGATTATCAAGAACGGTATATTTTTACTGCTACAACAAGAGACAAAAGGTGTTGGCACAGAGTTAACATTTCTGTTACAAATCTCAAACAGGGAAGTGCCCTTTTGAAATGATGCGCTTTCCGCGTTGCCGCTTTGTAAATCTCGAAAACGGTCCTTAATCTACGTTTCCGAGTCTCGGAGCCACTTTATCTGTCCAAGAGCAACACGAGAGGTACGGTTATAATGACTGAAATTGCGGAAGGCCAGGGAGTACTATCGTGGATCCGCAGTCCACGTCGGGTGAGGTAAGCCATAAAGGCTTTCTCGGCAACCACCGGCACACCGACGTGTAGTGGTCCGTGCGCCTCAAGGCCGCGGGAGAACCAAGCATGAAACTAGTTCGACCGGTACGAGAGTATATGGTAGCTATTATATACCTAACGTGTATAGTAGATCGTTCAAGTGTTCGCTTTAGCGGAAGGTAAGTTGCTCGGGAATCCACCGCGTAAAATGCATCGGCTTCGGGGATACGTCTGGCTGCCATTCGAGAAATAAGAAACTAGATACCGACATCAATCTCTCCATTCATTTCCGCACTATCGGCCGTGAGTCGATTTCAATTCTTGAACCATCGGAAACATTTTGCAGAACGGTTCGATCTGACGGCCAAGTCAATTTTGATTGTATCGTAACGATCAACAAACATAACTTTTTTTCAAAGCAACTCGTTTAACCATATGTATGTAATTATAGCTTACTAATTACTGTTAAAAAAAAAGAGAGTTTCATGAATATTTATGTGCTTTTACTTATATGCAAACGCACATATTTGCACAGTAAATAAAAATAATTTGCCGTAAAAAAAAAAAGATATATCCGCACAAGCGAGCGCGATTGTTGATGACTAATCTTATACTTTCTACTGGTCAGAGAATTTTTACGCCAGGCTTGCATATATGGCCTTGAGACTCAGGCGCATCCGAGCGGAGTGCTCGCAGGGCGAAAAAGCGTGCTCCTTCGTCGTGACTCTGCAAAGTGGCGAATGATCGTGCGGAAATACGAGAGCTTTTGCGTTCTTCCTGTCGCAATTCTTGACACGTCACTCTCCGTAAGAACGTTTCAGATGCACGAGTCTCTCGGACGGAAGAATTTTACGTCGGTCACGTGTTCCAAAGGCGTACTATTACATTCACTTCGTGTCACAAAACGAGCAAGGCCGACCGTTTGATCGACGCACACGTTTGATCGCAAACAGCCAAGTTGATTGAGCACGCAAAAGCAAATTTTTTACAAAATACAATTTGCAGGAAGCTTGAATTCATAAATATAAATTGTATCCTATTAAGAGAACAATGGTCATTTTATTTAATCAGAATTTAAAAACTCTTTTCTTTTCTTGACCTCTTTGTATCGTAAAAACGTTTTAAAAATGTATTAAACATTTTTTTTGCACATTTAACATTATAGAAGAGTCTTCTAAGTAATCTGTGTTTAATTCTCATGTCACATTAAAAAAAAGTTAGATTTAATTGATAATAAATTGTAATAAAAAACTAAAATACACTCTTAGAAGAGTTTATAACTTTATATCAAAGATTATTTTTAGATTATTTGATTCAAGCGAAATCACAGCTAATATTCCAGGAAGAATCTTATCTTAAATATATAAAAATAGCTTTACTTTTCACAGTAAAAATATTTATTAGCTTTATCAACGTTATTCTTTTAATATAGTGAATTAGCTGAGATGCATGTCTACGTAACGGTACTTAACAGCAAGTACTCTCTATGTTCTCCATAACCTCATGAACTGTGACCCTAATTTCCTCTTCTCTGTTATAACTCGTTCCATTTTTTCCCTTCACGATTATGCCGCCTCCATAGATTCCGTTGCTTAGCTCATCAAAACATCAAAGTTCCTTTACAATTACATGATTATATACAATAAGTGAAGCAGTAATAATCCGCTATTGCAAATCAGAAAAATTTGACATGATTTCTCATTAATATAATTTTATGACATTCAAAATATTAGCTTTATTATTCTTTTCTATGGTAATTTAAATATATAAATGTCAAATAATTTATTTAGATTAATTATGTTTTAAACTCTTATTAAACTATCTACTTTAATACATTAAGATTTATTTGTAAAAACTGTTTGTACAACATAAAGAGAGAAAAAGGAGGGGGAAAAAGAAAGTTCAAATAAAAAATAAAATAAATAACTTTATACTAGAGAGTATGACAAATTATCCTCAGCTTCTGAGTATCTTTCGTTGAATCTTTATTGTTGCTTGTACGCGGTGATATTTCAAGATGCGTTTACGATCGTGAATAAAACTCCGAGCACTCGTGATGGTTCCGTACCATCGGCACAAAGCGAAACGGGAAAATGACGGGTAATTTCGATTACGCATAATTTGTCGGATCCTACTGGCTACACTGCCTCTCGGCAAAAGCACTTTCTCTCCTCGATCCAAACACTTCTTGCTCTTATGAGAATTGTTCACTGCAATTCGAGACGGTGCTCCGACGCGGGATTTTTTAACGTTTCAACTTACCTGGAAATCGAGCGTAATAATATCTCGCTTTAACGTCACCTCGGATAATCGTTTCGATCGATTTTCCTTCCGACCAAACGATCTCGCAAGTGGTTTTGCATAATCGACAATTCACGCGCGCATTTCCCTACCGGAAATCTGAGGCGCTGACACTTCCGCGGCGCCCGATTCAGCATTTTCACTCGGTGCGAAACTAGAAACTTAGAAAGTTGCCACCTAACATATTCAAATGCCTGGTAATATAGAAAATCGAGCGAGAGCGTTATTAATCTTTTTGAAGCGAGGAAATTTGTAGACGAGAAACTTGTAAGACAAAAATTAGTCATTTAAATTAGAAATTTGTTGATAAGCCGCTAAGCGAAAGAAAGTTTCTATATAAAATATGACATGGTAACAAATAGATTAATTCAGAGGAGAACGTTGAAATATTTTATATTATTCCTATATTATGATTTTTTCCACATCTTGAATTTAAAGTAGACTCTTATTATTATTTCAATTTAAAAAACTGCTAAGTAATTCTTTCTTTATCTTTCCAATTAATATGTATGCGTACATATATATTTAATTTATGATTACAAAATAATAGAAGAACTCATTATAAAGAAAATATATTATAACTCTCATTATAGTTTTTTCTATAATATAATGTATCATTTAATTTATTATTTATTATTTATTTATTTTATAGATTCATCATAATCTGTGCAACATTATTTCGTTATAATTAACATCAATGTTTATATAACACTTTGTTTTAGCTCAATGTATTTCTAACAGTACAAGTAATTACATCGAAAGTGAATTTACTTCTAAGCATTCTCAATCAACGTAACGTGACAGCAAAGCACATAATGCACAGAGTGTCTTAAATCTGCCTGGACTTTCATGTAGGATTTCTTTGATTAATGAGTTATTTGATTAATTATAAAAGAGTCGGCAAAGTAGCTATAATTCTGTTAGTCACAAATGATTAAAGTTAAAGAATTTTACAAATTAATCTTTTGTTTCATACATTCCTTATAGTGTTTCGGTGTTAAACAACGAGCGTTCAAGCCCTCCTGCTCGAAGTAGTTCATTCCGTAATTGCACGGAGTCTTTCATTTGCGATCCCTTCGTATGATAATCAGACAACTCGTAAGCAGCTTGTGCTCCCACTCCCTTGACAAGTGCCGGAAATTTGTGCAAGCGCCTTTAACGTTATCACCTAGTCGATCGAGGAACCCGACTCTTGATTTTCCGCGCGTCTACTATGTTGGCACGGTCTGCAGATCTTCATATATACACTTCCATGTCAAGTCTGATGTACCAGTGATGAGGCTTTCCTCGATTTATCAATATGGCAAGCTTCATGTATCATCATCATAGCCTTCGTTAAGTTCAAGAGTTTCTTAGCTTCAGCTAAGTAATAGATTGAATGTCGCGTGCAAATAATCATTCAACGTTATACAACATATCATAATAAACACTATTAATTTATCTAACCTTGCTGAGTTTTAAATTTTAAAATTCAATTCTTATTCAAGAGATAAATGTAACAAAGTAATTATGTAAAGTAATACTATACGTAAATAATGTTATATTATATAATTTCGAATAAATATTCTAAATAAACATATTAATAATATTATAAATCATAGCTAAGTAAATAATGTATGAAATCTAGAGTAAATTTCTTATTATATAAACATAAAATTTTATTTCTATTAAAATCATCCCAATATATTAACAGATTTCAGTTTTTAGCATTTAAAATATATCTTTCGATAAAAAGATTGTCGATATTAATAAAATATTGTGAAATTTAAATTACATCTTCTTTCTTGCATCAACTTCGTGATTTCACTTAAACTGTCTGACACTTCCGCAAATCGACCTTAAAGCTAAACTAGTTACGTTCTAGTTTCCTTTTTCAGTACACTTGGGACTTCCATTTAAAATGATTGGGTGAATCAAATGCGAACGATAAAGCAGTTATTTACGAGAAACAAATTACGTTGGTAATGCAAACGCGATCGTGATACTCGTGGCAAGAAGTCATAAATCGTTGTTTTCTTCGAAACGCGCGCTGCTTAATTCCATTTCGCCAGCTCTCGCGAACGAATCTACGTACCCCGGCATCATAGTATCTCTTAGCTGACACTAATTTCATCCCGAACGGATACTGATTTACGGGGACTCGCCCAACGAGTCGAGTTTCCTCGGCAAGGGATCACTTAATCGTTTTTCTGATGCTCTTAGCGGGGTTGCCGCTCTCTTCACCATCGTGCTCAAACTCTTCACCGCGATTCCTGAATCGTACACCTCGAGTCTACAGTTGACTCCGTCGACCCTGAACGATTCTCATGTTCCGAGAAATACTTTCCTCGGAGATAGATGACTAATAATTTCCGCAAGTTAACGGATCTATCGATATATCTAAATTGATTCATCGTGTTTTACTTATAAATTTAATGTATTAATATATCTAAATTGATTCATTGTATTACATATGTTAGATAATGAATTTTAAAACCTATCGTTTCTCTGAGAGTCTAGTAATAGTTCATATAAATCTCTGTATTAATTTCTTGCTTATCACATGTGACAAGATGACTCAAGTTATCATCATGCAAACTCAGCGTGATTAATCGTACGATTACCCAAGTTATTTTCTATTATTAGAAAAATTCTATTAAAAGAATTTATTTAAGAAAACATTTACATCGGAAAATTGAATTTAATGGTGCTTACTTTTTCTTGAAATAAAAAGTAATGCTACATGAAACTCTGATGCAAATAATTAGTATAACAATTTAATCTTAACAAATTATCATCTCAAAAATAAGCCATTGTTTTTCGAAATTTTTTATCGAATTAGAAGGAAGAAAGGTAAGCAAGTCAGGAATCTTCGATAACCTTGAGTTCGTCTCGAGTTCATCGTATTCCTCTCCGTTTTATTTTTCCCCTCGAATTGCAATTCCTTCTCTCGGTTCCTCACATCAAGCAATGTTAAATCAAGCAAGTTATTTTCATTGTCTATAAATATAGACAAATTCACAATAACTATAAATTCAGGATTTAAAACTCAACGCATTCTCTCACAATTTTAAAGCTATCTGTAGGATATTGTAAATGTTCATAGTGTAACTCTTTATAATTACTGCAAATACTATGGCACGGCCGACCAAGAAAATTGCAACGCCTACGGGGGAATGTAAAACTCGAGTCCCGTAACCCGGCATGTACAAGGGCCGCAATGCATTCCATTTAGCAATACACGGCTAATGTATAGCGGATTAATAAATCTCGAGGCGACGTGAGACGTTCTCTCGTCCCTTGCACTTTAGTTTAACTCACAGAGAAAAAGAGTTGCATATCAGAGCGGCAAATTCTAAGGGTCAATAAGAGAACACAGCTCTCTAGCTGAAAATATTTCGGCTGCAACTTGTCCTCGACAATTTCATGGCTTCATCGGTTAAACTGCTTTAGGCACGTGATACGTGCGCGTATAAGCGTATTAGTGTATGTCAGTGTCTGGTCTCTTCCATCGATGCTCCTGTACGTGCAACGTCTACGCCATTCGTAATTTGTGTGTTTCGAGGTCGCGGAGAGAAGAAGACCCGGTTTCACGGGAGGCAGAGAATCTCGCAGCGGTGGAGAGGTAGAAATGCGCCGGTCGACTTCGAGGTTCCTCGACCATGTCGGGAACGCGAAGGAACAGGTGAACAGGTCGTCTCTCTTTCTCCACCCTCCCCCCCCCTCTCTCTCTCTCTCTTTCTTCGTTTCTTCGTTTAGCAACCGTATTATCTTTTGATGTAAATTTTATTGCTACAAAAGTGCAACGAGTGGTAAAAAAATTCGTGACGTCGATGCGCTGATTGCTGGGGCAGTGTGTAATTGATTCAATCAGATATCATAATTACACAAAGGAAATTCAACGAGTAAAACGCGAAAACATTACGAGCAAATTTTTTTTGTCATTCTATTATTAAGAGTCAGTACTCTATAGAGATTTGGAATAACAAAGAAAATCTCCATATTGGACGTTTACAAAAACGGGTATTTTAATCTTCTTCTCATTTCTATATGGCGCAGCATTTTTGGTCGGTAAAAGTGTTACGACCCACAGATTACACTACACGGATGTTCGCTTATAAGGTAGAGATGACTGACCTAAGCTAAACACTTCGAAACTGAGTTTGGAAACGTAGGTAGGGATTTGTGGTTTATGGGTGACGCATTCGAAAGTAAAAATACTTCAGGGCCGTATGGATTCTTTCGCAATAACGTTGTCCTACGTTCGCTGGCAACATTACAGTAATCTACACTAAGTGCTAAACAAAATTACTGAGTTTCATGCACAATTGCTAGGACAGGAAAGAGCTCGGAAGTATCGTTCACGCGATAGTTCATTTCTCTAATAATTGCCACTGTTGCAACTAAATAAAAAGCACACTTTTTGCCCGTTCAATGTACAAATAAATCAAGCAATAAATATTACTAACAATCCAACATAAAATCAAAAGAAGGAAGTGTAGATTAAGAAATTATGATAAAGTAAACAGTATGCGTATTTAGTATTAAAAAATGCACGTTGCTACGAAGTGTAACGAGTTCATGAAATCACACACATTTCAATAGAAAAACTTCTATTACTCCTATAATTTGAATATTAAAAAATCATCCATTTTAATTTTTCTCTTATATAATGTCTCGGGTAATTTGCCGTAAAAAGTGATTCATAACATCAATCTATCTTTATAAAGAAAATAAAACAGTATAATTTTGGAATCATAATCCCAGAAAATTTTATTTTAATTAATAATCTTATACGGAGTATTATCTCGTCTTTATATATAAAATATTAAATACTAAAGTTGATAAAATCAAAATTACTTAGAAAATATAACTTGACACCATGATTTCGTATTCGAAAGTGAAGTGAAAACTACTATTGGTTTACTGTGTTAATATTTGCCTTCGTACTCGAATTATGGTATTCGTGTTCGCGAATTCAATAATTTCCATTTCACTAGTTGGATTCAACAGAGCGGGATGACTTTCTCGCAAAGAAATCATTCTGGTCACATAGTGTGCCGCACCTTACTAGAAATTCCGTAGTAAACTATTGTTGAAACAGAGAGATGTAGGCAGATGAAGAAAGCTTTCGTAAGAAAAGTTGGAAGTATCTTTAAATACGAGTGAAAAGAATGTGGGTCGGCGTTTTCGTAATAGAACCTAAGTAGGTAATCAAACACTTTTATACACAAGATAAAGACAACGCCTCTGAGCCATAAATATTTTACAACTTAATAGTTTTAAATTGTATCTTTGCGTGTAATATAGTATCAATTTATTAAATCTTTTAAATAACTGTAATAAAAAATAATTAAAACAAAATCTATCATACAAATCCTTCCATACAAATACGTTACAATTACTTTTGATAAAATATTAAAAATTACACGAATAATTAATATACATTAATGTAGCATGTGTATATGCATGTATATACTTTATAATCATTTGTTTACATTTATTATTTTTACATTAATCTAGCAGAATAAGATGAAAAATGCCAAAAGCTTATACTTATTAAAGTTTGTATGCAATTATTTACTCCGCATACTTTAATTTAATAAAAGCTAACTTAAAAATAAACAAATAAAAAGATTAGAAGTTTAGATGAACATTAATAAGCCTACTATTCTCGCACGTACTCTCGATTTAACACGATACTCACGTTGACCATCCGTAGTCAGGTTTCTGCAGCTTCTTCTAGAATATTGAGCTGCTCGTATACCTCCTTTAAACCCTTGTGGCGTAGTCGGCACTTTATCACTTATATATCGGAGAAGAGCGTCTTCATCCAGCACTTGATATCGAAACACTCCGCGCACTTACTGTCAAGTTCACGCGCTACCAGCCACTCTGAAGATCCCCTGAGCCGATCACGAACGGTCGCGGATCTTGTCGCGGAAGATGAATCAAGGTGCTGCCTCGTCGAGATTTCCGGCAGACAGATATGGAAAACGGTCAAATTTCCGTTTCTGAGCGAACCGAGGCGCGAGAGAGCGCGGCCCCGCGCACGGAGCTGCTCTTCTGGTACCGACTGACTACAACCGACTGGCTGAATTGGTGACTGACTCTGCGCCGGCTACCCGCGCCATGGGCTGCCACTCGTGGATCCGAAGCCGATCACCACCATCCTGGCCAACCTGCCTTCCTCCTCCTTCTCTGACCGTTGAGCTACCGCTGGCGATCCTCTCTCTTTTTCTCTCCCTCTCCCGCTCGCGAGCAACCGCGTCGCTGTTTCTTTCCTCGTGAAGAAAGAGGCTGAGGTATCGTTTAAATGGCTAAAGTATGATATATTTATAGAGCGCATAATTATTTTGTCTATGCAATCAGCTGATGGGGATTTTGATGCAGCAACTGCATTGCGCAACTGCACATAAAAGAGTTGCATGTTTCTTTCCTGTTTCGAAAGAAATTATATAAAAACTAGGTGAAAATTAACAAATTAAAAGATCTTGATTTGTAAGAATTAATCACAAAACATGAAATATAATTAAAAATATAATTAAAAGCATTGCTCATAAAATATTCTCCGATTAAAATTTTAATTCAAATTTCAATTTCATATAGTTTAAAAATATTACCTTTTATATCTACAATACACAGACATACAGATATTACAATCTTTGGAAAATTTGTAACCTTCTTCTATTAATTTTGTAATTTATTAGTATACTGTTAATATTGTAAAAGTTAAATATCAAAACTGTTCTTAGATTTTTACAAAAACATTGATTGATGTGTTGCCTGATTCTACTTTCCTCAACATCTTATTTTGCGTTTCACAAACATGTAATTTCAAACGTCTTGTAAACGAATCTACATAGGAAGAGGTCAAGGAGGAGATGAGAATGCGGATCGTAATTATGGTAGCCAAATGACAGGATTCTCGAAGGAGCTCTATGAGATCCAGGAAACAATGGCGCAAGCGATCAATGACGATAGCAAATCGTTCGCGATGACGATGTGATTTCCATCTATCGATGCCGTGGAAGCGGGTCGGTTTCGTTTGGGTCGCGAAGTGGAAAGTGTGCGAGAGAGGAGCGAGTTGTTAAAGAGGAGCGGGAAGAGAACAGTTGAAGAACACAAGAACCGATCTCGAAGAGAGCGACAGAGAGACCCGATCATAGCTCGGAGGTACAGCCCGTTCTGGTGAAAGCTTGTGCACATTGACTTTACTCGAAAGGTTCATTCCGGCGTCATGCCAGAAACTGTTCTCGAACGTAGCAGCTGATTTCTTTAAAATTCTCTTTATAGATTATACACTCTCTTTATTATTTGACAATATACGATATTAAAGTTAAAAACCTAACTATAATAGTTATTTTCTACTTTTCTTTCTTACTTTTCTTATTTATTTCTTTCTGTACAAAGAGATTTACAAATCTGTTTTTGCTTAATCTTTTTATTATTTTTATCTTATAATATAAATAATATGTTTCTATGAAATTTATTTCCTTCTGCAGTTTTAATACCAATCATATTTTTGAAATAGCTTCTGCAATAAAGTTTTTAACTGTCATAATTCAATATATTACAAACATATGTCATATAATATTTAAGAATCAATTAAGAGCACTTATTTTTTAAGCTCTTGTTTTACTATCGTATTACAATAATAATAATAAAATTACTAAAAAAACATATTATACAGATAATAATATTTGTTAAAATTATTTACCATATGTATGCAATAAATTTAACACTCCAAAAACTATATTTTCAGAACGTGATAAGTTGGAGAACGCTAACTGATGGAGAAGTATCAACTGAGTGCTTACCTTCAACAAGAAAGGTATATATTTTGTCGACATCTAACGGGTGTGTCTGAACTAAACATCGCTTCAATCAAAACTGAGATAAAGCAATATTAAATAATAAAGGAAAGGTTATCAACACTGATATATATTACTTTATTTTTGAATAATATTTCTTAAACAAAACTACAAATAAAACTTTAAAAACGTAAATATAAACTAGAAAATATTTTCTATCAAATGGTATAATAGTTTTATAATAGTCTTTCATATTTTGTAATAATTAATGTTTTCGCAACATAATCAAAAAGATACGTCTGAAAAATTGAGGCCCCAAAACTAACACAGTAAACTACATCTTCCTTTTTCAATAAGTCATATGTATAAAATATTTACAAGTTAATATATGAGAATTTCTAGATCAATTTTGTATATTTTCTAATGTCTTCCAAATTTATTCTTTTTCTAAATTTATGCTTTCCATAATCACATTCCTTATTTTTATACTATAATAACTTATAATACTATAAATAATTATTCTTACTTCAATATATAACATTATTTCAAATCTCTTTATTTGATGTAAGATATGGTATCTCTAAATTTGTGCTAATTTATTTGTCTCATTTTACTGGTAATAATCTAATCATCGACGATTAATTACAAAAATATTAAAATTGTTGAGCCTACTAGATCTAAAAATTATCTGGATATAAAAATACAACTCCGATTGAAGAGTCTTGAAGGATGTTTCTCGTCGGTAACTACACCTGGTAAAGCTTTGGAACACGACTGAAAGATGGCAACTCCATGTCAATGTTTAAGCAGCAGATCCATAATAAAACTCCCAACAATATTCTTGAATATTTCCATTCCCTTTCGTTTCCAATTGCTCTTTAAAACCTTCGGCTGTAAATGTTTAATCATAGGAAACTCGTAAAATCACACCGCATAGATGATCGCGGCGGCTTCTTCTGATGGGTAACCATCAGCTCGAGAGACGTCCAATTGTAATTTAAAACGACGGATGCTAACTCGGCTAACGGTTCGGGAAACGGCGCTTTTGGCAACGCTCGCACCGTGGAATTTCACGGGTATCCCACGCGAGATTCCCCGCGCGATCGTAACGCGCTAACGCGCCATCCAGCCCGGACCTTTACGATCGGTAACGCGTTGCCTCTCATTAACGTGTAATTTATTCGAGAGGAATACAGAGAGGCGACCGACGGCGCTGCCACCCGCGGGCCTTGATAGCTCGCGGCTTCGCGCTCACTCGCGCCGAAGTGCTCGCGCCCATGGAACTCACGGAGGGAAAAAAATTCATAAGATTCTGGAGATCGTCGGCGAGATAACAGGCACCGACGGGAACCCATGGAACACGATAATCCGACTTGACGTTCGTTATATCCCACTGCTCCTCCACGGCTGTTTGGGCTCCCCGTTACAACTCCCACTGAGCGGCTCTCGGTACGCACACATCCAATTAATAACCTTCTAATTTCTCACCGGGCCTACTGAATGCTTCTGTCACCGAGGATTCAGTAAATTGTCGTGTTATTGTCGCGCTCAACAGGGCGTGCCAGATATATCAATAAATTCTAACGAATGAGAAAGTTATAAGTTAATTACGAACGCGCGCTTGTTCCCATAGATGCCTCGTTGTTTGTACATTACTTACATAATGCAAATCTTACGTTTTATGCTTCAATTAATTTAATACATTTTTCAAACTTTTTTTCTTTTATTAGCTATGGCAGTATTAGCAAGATGGTATTAGCAAAATACTTCCATTTTAACGAGTATTCTGAGATCTCAATTCTTGACTGAACTTCCCATTCCTCCCCCCCCCCCCCGAATTCGCGTAATTCTCACGGATATACGAATTTCACAACGGCATCATCCAACAACTTAATACGTAAGCTGATTGACGTTATTAAAAATTCAAATTTATAATCCACGGAATATTAAATCGATACTCCGCCTTTCCGCGATAACCGATGAACGATTAGCATAGATTGCGACGTCACCGTGCGCGACAAAAGTGATCCCTTTTTACTCCCATAAAGTCGCACACTTCGGCTACATTGGAAGCGCAACTCACACGCGGAAAGAATTTAACGCGGGCTCTCGCGCGCGCACACCATGGGCGCGTCCCCATTATCTTCGGGCGTGCCAAAGAGGATGCCTCCGGCGGTTCTCACCGGGCGACAAGAAAGACAACGGTAAGCGGGGTATATATGACGGTGTGTACACACTTGGGGAACAGTTATATTCGCGCACGTACCAACGACCCTTATTTATGTCGTCGCCGCAACCATCGTCGACGACGGCGAGACTCTACACCGGTCGTCCTCCTCGCCCTTTTCTCGCCCTCCTGTCTCCACCTTTTCTCTCTCTCTCTCTCTCTCCTCTCTCTCTCTCTCTCTCTTTGCGCATTATCGGGCGGCAGCGTGCTTTTACGGTCGGCGTATATCAATGGTCGGCCTAAAGGAAGATCCATGGAACGACGAGATGCTGGCAGGTAGGGCCCCGCGCAAGATGGTACGGGGCCCGTGACAATGCCCGGGATATAAAAACTTGCGTAAAGCTGTCCCACTTACGTGTGGGACCCCGCGGCCCGTGCTGAATGGGGCCGCAATAACCTTTTATTTATCGATGGCTTAAACAGCGACCTTCCGCGTCGAAATTGAAGAAGCCGCGCCGAAGAACGAGCATGCCTTCCGAGCCGTACGAGAGATCTGTAGATCGCGTGGAAATCGTCTCCCTTCCCCGGTCGATTCAATTACACGATTTAATAGCGTGCTCGATCGCTTTGTGCGACTTCTGCTGTGCCACCATTATCGCGCTACTTTTTAATTACATGCTCAATTACGCTAGGTATTCTCTCGGATTCCAAGTGATTCCGCAGCGCTGTTCATGCCGAGGAGGAACATTGTAAAACACGGAATTGAACGACGGCATCACCTGGCACCGATCGCACTCGAAATCATTTATTCCAATGTCTAGAAAAATCTAATGCATATAATTTTTCACTGTATAGAAAATCAGCAAAACGATAATTGGAAGATGAAAAACGCAATGGCTTTTTAACGCTCCAAAGATTCAAGAAGAGAACTAAAATTTAAATTTTACAACATTACCTTCTATATTATACTTGCACTTTTGAAAAATGATTGTAGCAACCATACCGAGAATTGTTCGCAGTCTATAAACACATTGTCGAGTGTTTATTTTTCAATTATTAATAATTATACATCTTAATTTCACTTTTTCCTCTCTTCGTTGAAAATCTTAACACGGTGCGCCGGGAAACATCTTTTTGGGGTGTTCTTTGCACTTCTGTAACGAAGTACGTCGTCACCCCCTACGTAGTCTTTTGCCCTAATCACAGTAATGATTGACGCGCCAGCACTACTAAATCACGCGTTATTATAACGCGTAATTCCGCGTGTAATGTTTATGATGCGCGCGACATTATCCGTATAATGTTGCGTTACACGATGTAGACCACAGCATGGATTGACTCGCCGACATAGATCCGATGCAGCTGATGAGCGGCTTCGAACCCTCGTTTTAAAAGCGGATCCCGGGCTAAAGGGTGGGTGTGTACGTCATGGACGATCTTGGAGCGCACCGCGCCTATCTCGGAGGGTCCACCTTTTCCAGGAGGACCGCAGCCCTGGGCCCCAAATTCCTGCTCGACTATTACATGCTGAAGAAAAAACAGAGAGAGAGAGAGAGAGAGAGAAAGAGAGAGAGATAAAGAGAACCGAACAAGCCTCGCCACACGAGCGCGTTCTCTCCATTAGAATTACAAATATACGTGCCACACGGCACGCGCCCTGGGCGCTGAACTTCGTCGTAGCTTAATGTCAGGCATTTCGCGAGAAATTCATCACAGGCCCCGCGGCCTCGAGGCGAGCGGGTCTCCTCTCTTTACGGCCGTTCCACGACTCCGAGGAGGCGACCGAGAGTGGTTGCGCTCTCAGGGACGCGAGCCAAGTCGCAGACGCCAGATGGTGGAGCCTGTTTTCGCGCTTTTTTGTAAATTACAGAGCGTCCCGTCGGTCGGTCGGTCGGTCGGGTCGACGCGGTGCGCCGCTGCACGGATGCGCCGAATGCATCGTACGAGCGCGGCGCGGCGGCTGATTCCCGATGCGCACGCTAGACTCCCGTGTGTACATACAACACGAGCCGCGGCCACAAGGACTACCGTTCGCATACATTCGTATAAACGCACGTGATTGCTTCTATTAAAGATCTGAGAAGATTGCGCGATTAATTCCGGTAAAATTACAGGGTTTGACAAGGATGGGTGTGTGCGAACTAAAATCGACGATTCATATATGCGGCAGCCCGATAATTACGATAGCGAGGCACGCAGCGTCTATTAGCGGAGTTTCAGAAAACGTATAACGGTATTATCCCGCATACACGCAGAACGCTCCCCCACCCACGGGTTTCCACTTCCAAGGATGCATTGAGACGCGTTAGAGGCACGGAAGAATCTAATTGTCGAAACAACAATTAAATCAATAGATGGATTTCGAGTCATCGCCGTATGTTAAGATTTCCCCGGATAGAGATCTTTACGATGTTCCATCTCCCTTTTCAAGCCCCCTTGAAGGAACGTTATTTCCGAGACGAAGATACAGAGGTGTATCCCACGGAAGCGGGACGTCGATCCCATCGACGAGAAGCCACGTATATACACGCGTAATCGCGTATATCCAGCCGCATTACACTTTCGAATTTGTGTACTTTCCCATAAAGGGAGAGGTAGGGGCACGCGGTGAAAGGAACAGGACAACGCTCTTCATGCATGAACTCCTCTCTCTGTTCGAAGTATCGCGCGCCGAAATCAGCAAATAACGACGGTATCGGCGGAATAAAAAAAAAAGGGAACGGTAACAACGACGTCGCGCCGCCGCTGCCGATTTACGATGCGATAGATCTTTCTCTCTCTCTCTCTCTCTCTCTCTGCCGCCGATTACGAAAGCTTCACCGCCGGCTACACTCCATCGTCCTTACAATCTAAGGGCGGGGTGGAGCGGGAGAAACACAAAATTCCACCGCGACCCGCAGACCACTGGCGTCGACTAGATGTTTCGCGCGATTCCCTTCGGGAGCTGCCAGCAGCAGAAATGTGTCGTTATCACTCTTACGTCGGCAAACGATAAGGCCCCTATTTGCGGTTCCCACGCCCGCTCACTCGTACGGCCCCGGCGTGTACACACACACACACATGGACATTTTTCGACGGCTCTTTCGCGCTATCGCCCGCGCCACGCTTATCGCGATATAGCCGACGCCGCACCGCCGCCGCGCACACGAGACGCTCAGACTGCGTCGACGAGGACGATCGCTAATTCCCCCCCTTCATCGTCTTACTTGTTGCTGACGCAGTGGTTCTCACCGAAAAAAAAAAATAACAAGGCAACAGCTCTGCTGTTCACCGAGAGGGAAAATTCTTCTTCTCAATCCCCACAATTGGGCAAGATAAAAAAAAAAGGGATAAAAGTGCGACGATAGATTTTTTAAATAATTAAAAACAAGTTTATTGTGGATTTAATCGGGCGCGAGCGAGCTATAAACGAGAGGAATTTGCTCGTTTGCTATCTTATTGCAGCATTATGGAAAACACGGTGTAAACGGAAGAGAGTGATTTCGCTAATAAGTCAACGCGTGCGTACGACGCGCTCAATTATCGCGCTTATTCCCCGAGCGTCGACGTGTGTTTTCTTTACACTCGCCTCGCCTCCTCCAATTACGGAGTCTCCTCCGTGCAACCGTGTGGCAACCGCCGATAAGGCATCGAGCCTCTCTCGAAAAATATTTCAGCAGGTCCCCAGGAAAGGAGAGGCCGGGGATTTGGGGGTCAGCGTGAAAGAAGGGGTCGCGGCGGCGGAGCGCAATTAAGACGAGACACGTGCGGCGCCTCTTCCCCCCTCCCCCCCGCCCGATAAAGCCACGGTAAGATTTACGACTTTTTAATAATGTTTCCCGACGAACCCTGGCGTACGCGCCCCGGCGTCGTCCCGTGTGAATCAACCTTGAAGACGGTGGCGTCCCGAGCCGGTTGCGCGCTCCTCACGGAACGATCGCCAACGAGCAAAAAAAGCACGCGAATACGACTAAGACTTAATTAGCCGGGCAGAGGCCGGTCCAGGATATCCCACGTCGTTACGACAAAATCATTTGTGGACGTTGCTCTTCGGCTCTCTCGAGCGCGTACGATTGGGCCCCCGACGCGACGATTTAATTACCGGTGTCTTACGTTCCCTATTCCTCCGCGCCGGCGCTCGCCCTCGATAATTAATCGACCGCTTAATTGATTAATCGATTAATGGCATGATCAAGCGTATCTAGGTACCGCAAATAAATCGTGCGAGCAATCGAGCTGTCGTGGGTCTCGGGCTTGAACCTTTTTTTTTTTTTTCGAATAACGATGCGACAGAAATACGAACTCTCCGTTCGACGGCGAACCATCGGTGAACACAAACTATTAAAGGTTTATTTGCATGGGCGTTTTTATCGTGAAATCTAGGTGAATCGATAAAATGCACGGTATTGATTGTATAAAAGTATTAAAAGTATTTATTAATGGAACAATACAATTTATATTGTATGTTTTAGGGGAAAAAAGTATCTTCTAAAATAGTAAAGTGAAATAGAAATTTATAGGAAGATTATATATACATACTATATTTATATAAATTAAAATATATATACACGCCCACATGCAAGAAAATAAAACAATGACATTATATGATATAACATACAAAAGCACGATATATGTCATAGTTAACTACATAGAAGTACGATAAAAATAATAAAATAATACTATGTTTTAATTCTGCCTCTACTGCCAATTATATCAATTTTAGAGTTTAATTTCTCAGACGTTGATTGTTGATTATGTTATAAAAATATAATTATTACAAAATATGAAATAATATCATAAAAAGTGTTACGTTATAATAAAAATTGTTATACAATAAAAGACACTTTTTAGTTTGCATTTTCAAAGTTTTATTTTTAGCCAAAACAAAGGGTATGCCAGTATTGAAGATTTTTCTATATATTTTCACAAAGACACATTTTATTTTTACATCGATGAAGGAGATTAATGTTATTATATTAGAGTGGTATTAACTAGCAGTATTAACTTTGTATAATATAAATCTGTCGTATGAGATGAGATGAGCGAGACGTGATATTACATCAGGGATTTTTCACAGCGGCATCCCGCATAATTACAACAACAAACTTTCGGACACTAGTAATTATCGGATTGTTCGGAGTCTGTCGTTTGCACGCCCTATACTCGGGGACGGGACGTGCACTTCCCGCTGCGCGCTGGCGCGATTTCGACCGGGAGAGATCCGATTTCGTGGTTTATGCAGATTTCCCGATTCAAGAGTTTGATTACACCGTGGACCCTTCGGCTCTCGCGGCCGGAACTAGTTTACCAGTTGGTTTACAACCATCGTAGAATGCGCCAAGTCGGTTACATCCGCGCCGCGTTAAACCAGTCCCGAGGAGGACGAAATACACGCGCGAGAAGACCGATAACGCGAGTTGTAACGTCGTCCCTCCGATTTATCGTGCGCCACGGCAAAAATCAGACCCGCTAATCGTAACAGTAATTAAACGACGCGATACCGCGCGACGCGGTTACGATGACGAAGGAATTCACCGTCTATATTACATGCGCAAGAATGCAAACGCGAAAGAAATCCAAATGAACGATTGCATCCAGTAATGACATTCATCCTGTCCCATTTGCTATTTGCATGTGATATCCGTTAACCCGAGCAATATTTCGTCTTACATTTATGTAAAATGTATCATTATTAATTGTGCGCACTTATCAAGATTATTGCTGCATCATTGCACACATTCTCCATGATTTACTATTCAATTTGCGTCATGCCTTATTTTAACGACTGACGAGTTTCAACTAAATTTTCCGCAATGTTTCATTTGCGTGAATGTTATGTTACGTTTAAAGAGAATGAGATTTAATAATATATATAAAAGTTAATATGAAAATCATTACTCAGTTCATTTATATCTTTCAAGAACTGTTTATATTTTGAGAGACTAAGGAAAAGTGAATTTTAAATTAAATACGATATTTATTATTCGAAATGTGATATAAAATGTTTTACACTTCATCTATATTATGCGTTTGTAATACTACAGTAATTTAAAAAATTTTAAATTACCTTTAAGTAATTTTGCGAGATTTGCAAATTTTGTTCGAACAAAGTTACAATAACGAATTCATCGTAATTTAAACTCCGCCGCTGCACTGTAATGCGTACGACTCTTTCGAATGGAAAAAATAATCGGAAATCTCCCCCATGTCACGACGAAATCCCCGGGTGAGTTCCACGAGTGTCGACAGTAACGAGGTGGAGGATGTAACGAACATCTGAACTAATCTCATTTCAGAGAAGGTTCTGGTTACGACGGTATTGACCATGGATGTTACTCCTTGTTTCACACGTAGGAATTAGTTTCCGAAACAATTCGGATGCGAGGCACGTGCTGACCGCTGTTTCGACAGCAAGTTTGCAATCCCGTGACTTTATATTCTACAGTTGTCACAAAAAACCTACTTATATCGATTAATGTCATGTTTTACATATATGATTATGTTAAAATAAATATTACATTTTTCTTATCGACAATTCATGGAAACAAATTTCGCAATCACGTTTCTTATTATCAAATATAATTACAACGTCATTTTCTCCGGTCGAATAAATCACTGTTGCTTTTGTATTTTGGCTGAGTATATGCTTGATTTCCTTAGAATGTCACAATAAGTCCGAGATTTCTATCAGTCAGAGGTCAACTCTGAACCTTTGATCTAGATGAACTGTACGCGCGAGATTTTGTCGCGCAGCATTTTTAGTTTCTTTTCCCGAATTCATCTAGATTCTTGTTAGTCATTCCAAATCATGGAACGTAACGTAACAAAAATATCAGATAAAAAAAGGCCTCCTTTGAAATACCGTGTGAAGATGTATGCATAATATAGATATTAATCATGATGTAGATGTTATCAATTCGCAAGCGGATACTGTATACTGATGTCGATATTATGCCTACATTTCAATTTTAAATAAATTATAAACTTTGCTCATTTTATTCTCTGTCTCATCTAATTCATCATTTATTATTATTATTTATTATTATTTTATAAATCAACGCTATTATACTACTACTTTAAATTCTGTTTTGTTTGTCTACTATATTTTGAATTATGTACAATTTAAATTTTATTTTGTGACATTCTTGACTTCAGTTATCGTTTTGTATTTCTGCGATTTCATCCACTTTACTTCTTGGCCGTTTGTTTAACTTTTATGTTAATTTATTATATGATTTAATCATTAATCGGTTTAATCATCAATCGATGTTAAAGGTGTGAGCGAGGAAAGAATTCTTTACACGATTCTATGAGCGCACGATGCAAGACGAGGAACGAAATCAACAACGAGCGAAACGAGCGGCATAGCGATGGATGCGCGGAATTTATTACGACAGTTTAAGAATATAGGTAATTATTTACGTTTATTGTTCGATCCTGATGTTTATGATTTATGTAAATTATATGCCGTAACGGAGGTGCCTAACCGCCGCCTCTTCCTATACCTCCCCTTCGTCGCGAAAGCTCATCTTTTCGCTCGCCGGAGCTTAAGATCGTTCCGCGATATCGTCATGGATCCAATTCGTGCGTAACCAGCAACGATCGAAACTATATCATCCATTAATCACGCGGGAACGACTTTCAATTCGCCAACTTCAACGTTACAAAAGTGAACTCTTATATTAACAACAAGACAATTCTTGCGATAGTATTTGCGATGATTAGAACGGCGATTAACCGAGCTGTCAAATTAACATTTGAATGTGCACACGCGGCCCAACGCAATATTATTTCCGTGACGAACGTTCCGATGTAGCGACTTTCGTACAATACGGCTTTCATACTCCTCCGCAATCTCTCGTTGCAAAACTGGTATCCGAGGGCAGGATCGGCAATCGACAACGACGACGAGGACGACGACGATGGCGGCGGTGGTGCCAGTGGTCGCCGACATCCAGAGAGCTTTTAACGTCGCGTTTGCAAATTGGAACATAAAATCACGGTTGTAACGGGCATCGCTGATTGTTCGTTACCACCGCTGCCTACGCATGCGAGCGTATGCGCCGCGTGTACGACGTGATGCGTGAGTGCGCGCACGGCTTAACCAACTGGCGGAGGTTAACTACCACGAGACGTTGCATATAAAAGGCCGTTCCGATATTTCATCGGGCGGTATGCGGTAGAGCGTGTGCATCGAGGGCGAATCGATTTCTCGAGAGCGAGATCGCTCGACGAACGCGCCCCGCTTACCTCGTCGATCTCCATTCTAGATCTTCATTCGCAATTTCGACTCAAAGTATTCCGGCTATTTATTATCTTACCGTCCGCATCTGCTGCCGGACCGCGCGAGGTTTCCGCTGCTCATTTTTAATTAATCCATAGGCACATATGATATCGCGCGTGGACGATCTCGAGTCGTGTTCTCCAACGATCGTGACGTCGTCGAAGACTCGAAGTATTCAATTTCGTCGGTTCTTCTTTTCTCTCATGAACTGTCTGCACGTTATTTATACATTAATTGTGAGACGGATAATAGTTATGTGGACAGATGGACAAAATTCATTGGTGAATTGCCGATATAAATGTGAGGATTACGAAACAAATTTGTAAAGAATCTTGAAGTTTAAATAGTGATTGTACTAATATAATATATAACATATTATTAAATCCCTTATATAAATATTAAACTTGAAGATCAGACATTTATAAAATAAAATGCTTACTCATGTACTACATGCGTATGTAAAAAAAAATTAATCCATTGCATAATAAATTCAAGAAAAAGTTGAAGAAAACGAGATTATTCCTAAGCACAATATTCCTTACGAGATTGCAGCTTTATCAGTCTATGAAATGTTGCAAGATCCTAAAGCCACCTAATAGCCAAACACCAAGTCACTCTCTTCGCGCGACTTTTTCGCACACCGATGAAAAAATGCAGATCGAGAATGAAGCCTCGTCGTTACATGAGCGACACTGCACCGCTAGCGAAGCCGGCGTCTGTCCGGGTAATTACGCGAAATAGATTCAGTATCTCGATGTCTCCCGGCGAGGTCCCGACCGATCGGTTGTTTCTCTCCTTAACAAATGTCCATTACGATCGTCGACCCCTTCGACTCCTCGTGCTCGTGCATACCCGGTTGACGTGCTCGGGGGCGGTGAGGGCCGGAAAGAACGCTGCCGCTCGTTGCGGTATTAGCTGCCGAGGGGTAGAAGGGGCCGGGAGGTTGGAGGCTTTCCGAGGCACACAGAGCCCCCGCCGGGTTACTAATTGCAATCACGGTCAACAATCTGGCAAGGCAAGAGGCCAATGGATGCATCGGCGAAAAGAGCCTGCGTTGGGAAGCGCTCCTCTGCCATGTCGATCGAGAATTAAGCTGCGTGCACAATGTTTGCTGACGACTGTCAAAATTTAAATTTTTCTTTGAAACAATATTGCAGCTTGCATGTAAATATGTGTGTAAACTATTCAAATGTGAATCAAATCGAATCGAATCAAATAAAATATTATATAGAGAAAGTTCATCAATATACTGAAATGTTACTTTGTTTTTGGTAAATATTCCTTAAACCAAAGTTAAAAATAAAACAAATGTAAAAACTTGAAATTGTCTTTTATCGCAGATGTAGCAGTTTTTTCTAATACTGTTTTGTATTCTGTAATTAGTGTTTTTGCAACAATAAAAAATAAATGTCCGAGAAAAAAAGTTATAAAGCATTTACATAAATTCTCAGAATACAGAGTTATCGGTTTAATCTTAGGATCTTGAATAATTTATGTAATTTATACAAACAGATCGGAATCTATACCAATAGATGATCGCGTACGAAAGATTCGGACAAAATTTTAGTGTCACATTATTCATTGATATAATAACGCAATAACGAAGTGTGCTCTCGCTGACGAACGCACGGCAGTGAAATATGCCTGAAACCGGCAGCAGATTGGCCGATAGTTCATTCGGGGCTAATGGGTACTCGCGATGGTTACTAATTGGGTAGATCGTTGTTCGTCGATATTGCTGCCGGCAGCCGGCAGCGGGATCCAAGCCGGCGGAGAGCCCAATGGAATCTCTCTATCGGCGAAACTGACGTCGGCTTTTGTGACCGCGGCTCCGCGGTACCTTGGAAAAACATGCCGTTCAACGGCGGTTCCCTCTTTCGCGAAGTTGAGGGCAGCCCTTTGCTATCCCGCCGATTCGCCAGAGTACAAACGGCTCCCCAGAAATTCCATTCTAGAAGAGCATTCGGCTACCACCGAAGCTCTTGATATTAATCCTAGTCTCCAACAATTACATATTTGCTTGATGCCCTTTGAGACAATTTGCGGCTTAATTTTATTTATCTTGATTAAAAATTATCTAATTATCTATTAAATTACCTAAGATGTAAGGATGTAAACAAAATCGATGCAATTGATATTCGTTTCAATGTAAAATGATACGTGAATTAAAATACACTTATGTGAGTGTAACTTTAAGTAATAAATTTAATGTAACAAGTATTTAAGTGACAGTATCTGAAGAGAGCGTCGGTTGCGTAGCTTTTTTTTAAAGTTTCAGAAAATCATTTAACGTTTTCTCGAATCTCCTAGAAATTCCTCTCCTCTCTGGATTTTAAAGCTAACGTGTAAAATATACTTTGTCCGGTAGGTATATTTTGTAAGGTACCACACAACCGGACCGACGGAAGAGTTTGTCGGGCCCTTTCAAAAAGTACGCACGAGTAAAATATTTACTGTAAAGCCGCGTCGAGCGATAACGCGTCTCCGATACCAATCTAGCATGACGCATGGTGTCCTTCCGAAGAATTATGTTGCCTGCGATATTTATTGCCAACGATCCGCGCACGCGGCGGCGGCGGATCCGAGAAAGTGTTTCGAAATGAAGAGAGACGGCAGAGAAAGTACTTTTATTTAATCTAATTGTATTAATATATTTATCCGGCAACTGCGCGATTTAGGATGACAAAAGGGAATTTTCAACTGTGCTTTGAGAGCGTATCAACAATCCGATCCGTTGCGGGATGGTGCACGAGAGAGGCTGGATACACGCCTTTACGCAAACACTAAGATAACCGCTAATCACGGCGATACGCCAGACGGATATTCCGCCTCGCGAGAATATCCTCTTCGGCGCGCGGCAACGTCCTTGCGAGTCTCGGCGAACGGCCTCGAGAGAACCTCTTGCCAGGTTTCCGGGCTGCGAGCGATGCACGCCGATGTGTGCCAGACACTCTCGCACGCCTAGGAATTCCTGACCCTGCCCACCTTGACTGGCTGCCCACGAAGTAATACCCAGGCGGTTGCCCGATGGAAGCGCGAGCCTCCGCGCCGGGCTCCGCGCGCGGAAGATAATCGCGGGCGTGAGCAGCGCGCGCGCGCACACGCGAAAACTCGCGACCGGTCTTGCATGGGCACGGCTCTCTCCGGCTTCCTGGCATCCCTTTGTTGCACCTACCACCAGCCGACTATTTATAGTTCGCGACCTATCGTACGCGCGCGCGCACGCAAATGCCTGTAATACCGATTTCTCTCGAAAGCGGCTCTTGAAATTTGCGACAGCGTCCAATTAATCGAACGCTGAATGATCCGGCAGAATAGCCCCGTACGCGACTATTGTCTTTGGTTAGTTCTAGACTTAAAAGTAATACATTTAAACAAAGGAATATAATATTATTCCACGACTCTTGTATACGTAATTAGTTCAGTTATTATTATCAATATTTTATTATTTTTTCACAATTATCATTATCAATTTTTTATTCTTTTTTCATAAGTATTTTTTAATAGCTCAGTTTTTTTATATTAAAGATCTATAGCATTCAAAAGCGCAAATATTAGTTAATATTCAACGAGTAAATACACATATGAATAAAATGATAATATGGTTTAGAGGAGAATATTCAATGGTGTTTCTAAACTAGTCATTTACTGGTATATACATCACGTTAAGAAGATAAGAATTGAAAATTGAGAGTGAAATATCGATCCCCGGCACTCCTATGACCAGTTTCGCTGCCGTAAGCTGTGATCTCGGTAGATTAATGCGAAGGAAAGCGATAATGCGTATACGCACTCTCCTCACGCGTCGTGTCCGCGCGCACTGTCCACAAGTGCATTTTTCACGTCTGAATTATTGCAATCTTAACGTGTCGTAATTACGCCGCGGTGTCATTATGTTAATACGGCGCTCCTGAATGATACCGGGCGTGTGTCGCAACGTTAACGGCGCGACGCACGCGGGGAACGGTTATTGAACGCGATCGCGAGGGGTATAAAATCCGCCATTACGCCTATAGATAACTATAGCCGGTGATATAGTGGGGCATAAAATAGCGGGCGCGTATTACAGCGTTATTACGATAACTATTATATATTGTTACGACTGCATGCGCGCGGATCCGAGTGCCGCCCGCGCGCGCGCGCGCGCGCGCGCGAGGCATCGAATGGTACGTTCGCTTCATCAGGAAGCGATTGTCGTCCCAACGTGGGACGAGAGTCGTCGTAGGAGCTGATCGTCTGGATAGATACTTTCACTGGCATTTTCCTGTACGCGCAGCTACACCCACCCGCGTCGCGCGAACGGGCCGGCGCGGCGTGGAATTACGGTACGGCCGTTCTCATCGGCGATATATCTGTCGCGATAAATAACGCGTAATGTAGGCTTCGCATGGCCGTCCTAAATTCGCGCGGGCTGTCATTGCGCCCGACTTGTACGTCAGCAACTGAAACGCGTATCCAATAACCCGCTGGCAGTGAGCGCCGATTTATCGTCGGTTTTTTCACCCCGGGGGCTGCTGGCACTCGCACAATCCGTGTACCAAGGCGATACGAATAGTACGCGGATGTCGTTTTGATGCCACGCAGCTGACATTAAATATAGGCTTTAAACTTACGTAATATAATAGTTCTGTATGAAGAAACCGTTCCGAGTGGTGTAAATCAAGCGCGCGAGTGTCGAGAATTAGAGACGTACTAGAAAGAGTTGGATTTTTAACGGCTTATACAAGCCCGTCCTGCAGCTACCAGAACTATTAAAATTATATATTTTACGATGAGTGGGATTATGCTATTCAGTGGACGTTACGAGTATAAGTGAACAAAACGATTGACGGACATTTTTTCTTCCGACATTTTTACAACTAGCAATCGTACGAGGCATTACGTTATGTAGAAATCGATCGAGAACTAGCTAAGTGATGTGCCCGTGCTGTTCTATACGTATCTTGCAATCTCCAAAGAAATTCTCATCTTTATTCTTCGATATATTCGTTGCGTTGTTGTGCATTAATGCGTTTCGTTATCGCAACGGTTCCGTGGTTTATGATATTCCCTACACGGTGGTATATCAATTCCGGAACGCATACCTGCAGGTGGTCAATAGGTATAAAACGTCGAAGGCCGCGAAGAGTATCGCGAACGACGACCTGGCAGGAAACAGCGGTCTCTCGAAAGAGACCGCTCGTCGTTTATGAGGTTTCTACGAATGAATTTATAATACCGGTATAATTGAATAATTTATAGAATTATTGAATTTCCCGGCAATTCAAAATTCAGCGCGTGCATTAATTATGCAGGGGGCATTGTCGGTGTGTCTTGAATGTTTGATTTACGATGAGCCATAACGCTCGTAATTATTAAAGAGAAGGAATTTGGAATTTATACCATTCTTGCTTAATATCTCATTACTATCGATTCGGATTCGATAACCTCATTCGTTCAACGGCGAATCGTCCTAAATTTAGCTTGGTGATTGAAAATTCTACTCTGAATTGATTACAGGAGAAAGATCAATGCAGTTATACATGCATTATGTTTCTGCAGGAGGCAAACTTTTGTATTAACATATGCCAACTTATAAATTAAAAAGGGCCTTACCGGGACGAGAGCTAATATATTAATGTCTGTCGATATTAAGCAAATTATCAAAATTTTAGTAATATAAGAACGTACTTCTAATAGAATTCTATCTCGAACTCATATCTATACCTGAACTATAACTTCTGTAAAGTGGGCTTACATAACTATTCGCTTTATTATCATTTAAAAGTTTTATACAGTTATTTTTATAGCTTACGATTTTTAGATTCTACAATCCCAGCATCTAAATCTCAAACGTTCATTTGCTTTTCCTCCATCACGATAAGCTCTATCTCGATTATTATTATAGCGGAAGGCACGCGCAAGTGGCAGCTGGCTTTCCATACGATACGACGGCCAATCGAACCGACATCTGTCGCGCAACGTGTAATCGATCGACTAATTAGCGTGGATGAATCGGCAGTCTTTATTAGCATCCCGTGCTCCTCGTATTTGCAACGATTGCATAATTTATAGCATTACAATACTTCAAATCGGATCCTGAGACTGGACTAATGGATGCGGTCGACGCGCGTAAGCATATATTCAGAATAAAAAGACATTGACGCGGGGTTCGGCCGGAAGTAACAGCGCGATCGCGACCGCATGCGTAAGTCTCTGCGTTTACGAGGCCTATACATGGTGTAGTGGCGTTTAGCGAAATTCATTACTACGTTCATTACTATCGGCTCTTCTTCCTTTTCGTTCTCCCCGTCGTTCTTTGCTCTCGGTTACGTGGCTGCGCTTTCAGATCGTCGTAATTTACGAGGCTCTCTTCCATCTACCTCGTCTTCCCATTCGTTTAGTATTCGCACTAGCATTACAGCGTGCGTTGCACGCACGATCGGTGTATACACGCTTGCCGTTAGTATAAAGATGAACAGAACCACACGCGATTAATATATAAATTTATGTGGACAGGAAGGAAAAAGGGAAAACGATACTGAGGAAAGAATAAGAATATTCTATCAAATATATTGTGCAAATATTGTACGATAAAGAGTATTATAAATTGACAAAAGTTTCCGTATCAAACACCTCGCGGGTGTTTCTCAAAATTTTTGCTTCGAAGAGTTATGTCATCGTCGTTTCTGGTAATATTAACGATTCAACAAGTATTCCTTGCGTGTTAGCGTTGGCGTAATCCACCGGCCGATCACTGTTATCTCCTCGGTTCCAATTATTGACCGCAGTGAACCTGAGAGCGCACCAGAATGAGCGAGGTTGTTCTTTTCAAAGACGTTCCACGTCGGTGGAACGTCGTCGTAAAGAAGAGCGGGAGACCGGTAAAAGGTGCGTCCTCGAAAAAGGGAGTCGCGAGCGTTGGGAAGATCGATCGGCGATCCTTTTCAACGATCCGCCCTTCGTGTCTCCGACGCGGCACTTCTGGCCACCTCGTACCTTGCAATTAGCGACTTACGGCGTACGGACGGCCGTTAATTAAATTGAAACCAATAGCTGCAGGAACGGCTTATTACTCGCGCCTGAAACACCACCTTCTAGGAAAACGGCTTCCATTTGCCTCTGCTCCAAACCAGCTGCTACATCATAAAACTGCAACGCATTCGTGAATGATGTAAACGACAGGAACGCGTGACACATCTACATTATCGTCTAAAATTCTTCACGGAGAAAACTTTATAGTAGAAATTACTATAATAAATAATAAGCGCAAACCAAGGAAGAAATCATGAAAATCTTTACGTCTTTCATCAAATTACTATAGTATTTAGACTATTTATGGTATAATTCTCTGAAATTGCTTTTTATGACAGTTACTATCATATAGTAATTTTTAATACAAAATTTTCTCCGTGTTGTTATAAATAAAATATTTATACACACAAAAAAAAATATTGTTTTGACAATACCTTTAGTTTCAAAACCTTGAAGTCGAAATCTTGAAGTAAGATTACATTGCGTTAAAAAGATTTAATAAAAAGATAAAATAAAAATTTATTTTAAGATTTTATGTAGTTTTATATAATTTAATAAAGAAAATAATATTCTTGTTATTTTAGAATAATTTTCTTGAATGGAAAATAATGTTGGACAAAAAATACTACATTGTATGTTCAAATCGAAGATTATAATTTTCTTAAAATTATAAAAATAACTAGCTATGCTCTGCCACGCGTTGCTGTGGCTCTCTATTCTTATGCTACGTTTTTTTTTTCAAATTTTCTTTGCTTTTGTTGTTTAACTTTAAAGAGCCTTGCTTTACTGTTGCTCTTTTTATTTTATTTTTAAATAAGCATTTATCTATCTTTAATAAATCAAATATTCATTTATTCACATACTTCTTGTGTCAAAATTTCAAATCCTGCCATTGATTTTAAATTGTCATATACACGCTAAAAGAAACATTCTCAAATTAAAGGCTTGCATTTATGAAACGACCAGTAATAAATCTAATATTCATTTATTCGCATACTTCTAACTAAATTCGATACTACGTTGTGTCAAAATTACAAAAAAATATCATTTTAAAAATATTGTTTAAAATTAAATTATGGCCATCATTTTTGAAACACCAAGTATATCCAAATTATATTCTTGAGATAACACTTATAGTATTGAAATAACACTTATAGTGTTGAAATTCAAGATTTTCAAATTCTTCTAAGAAGATTATAATATATTGTTACTTATATATGAAATAATAATCGAGTTAATTTTCGTATACGTAAGTTTCAATTTGAGAGTAATTTTTTTTTACGTACACTTAAAAGTATAATTACAGAACGTTTTAAATACAAACCAAAGCAAAGGAAACATTGTAATATTAAATAATAGTTAATAAATCATCCACTCCTAAAAAAAGTATAAAATCGACAGTAGAATATATCGAAATGTTATGCACGCACGACGTGACTAAACGAATTATAACTTGCCGATAAATATACGCACAAGAAATAACATCCGGCGGACTTTCCGGGAATAACCTTTTCAAGATCGTGTAAATGTGCGTAAAGCGAGAGAGTTGCGATCATACACTCAGACATACTAGGCAAATAGATAGCCAAACCCAGGACCTAACAAGTATACATGTGCATACAAGTGACTGCGAGCACATGTCATACCGATATTTACAACATCGATACATAGGGTGATGCCTTTCACGTACTACGTATAATGTACATCACGAACGTAAATATCGATTCGATAACGGAGATAACTTACGGAGATCTTATTTGTTAATATCCAATTACGGAAATTCGGCTGGTTAACCGTAGATGACATTCAATACTTACTGCCAATTCCGTGGTCTTGCAAACGAAGACTTATGAGACACTGAGTACTGAAGCTCAATCGTGGAATGGTTCCATGTTCCGGATGCAAGCGCCTGCGTGAGTAAGCGATGTTCGAAGGCTGCACTTGTCCGCCGAGCATCCTTAGTGGCGTCGGGTGTCCTACAGTGTATAATGGAGATTAATACGACAGTAAATTCCAGTGTGCGTACGCGAATTTTGTAGAATTCCAAGTAAATGTTAATGTGCGAATTCTCAATATTTTCATAACTGTATATTTTAGATTTAATCTTGTGTTATCTTTTGTACCCAAAGTCCAAAATTTCCTATTTCTCCAAAAATGCACATACTAATTTTAGGAGCACTTGATAAATATTAGCAATAAAAAAAACTTGAGGCAAAAGTAAGATTACGTGTTTTTCCGTTCTCACTCTGTTAGATTTAAATACATTCGTTATCTTTTGCGTAAGCCTGCAGTTCTGTCTTTCGCGAAACTGGCAACGCCCGTTTTGCATGCCGAAGCAATGAATACCGGGGCTGGGACTTCATAGGATCCCTTTTCTTTCCTCTCCTCTATTTGCGTCCTCGTCGCGTTTGTTCCCCTTCCTCGTTCTCTAGCTATCTTTCTCTCAAGATAGCTCGAGAGGCTTTTACCTTAGCGCGAGAAATGGCGTCGCAGCCCTACATGGCAGCAAGTCGTTAACGCGGTGTCGACGGTTTTCTCCTCTTGACAGTCTCTCGGCATTGTTGGCGCCTACCTGCCTGGATTGCAACGACACTCCACCTATCAGAAGCCTCACCCTCGCTTCTCACCCTAATAAGGCGCCCATGAACACGAGGAATGTCTACCGTGAGGTATTTCCTAGCGCATATATCAGTCAACTTACCTGCCGATCGTCGAAGAGATCTACTTTATAATTATAGCAGAAGTACGTCTAAAAAAGACGTGGAATTCCATTTCGATGCACAGTCTAATCTGAATTAATTTTAAAAATAATGCACAATGTGTAAACCAAATTCTAGATCCATGTATATTTATACATTTATTTAAATGCATCCTACATTTCACATTCTTAAATTCCTCCAGCTTAAGGAATATTTATGTAGAACTCAATTTATATGACTTTCCTTTGCGCAAGCGTCAGAGACGCGTAACAAAAACTAAATTTATCAACGGAGTGGGTGTTCCAATTTGGAGCTGCGACGACCTCCACCAAAAAATGATATATATGCTAGTTATAATTTCAATGGAGCTCGCCGACATAAATCCATCCATCCATCCAGCATGGAATACGCCGCTCATCCATATTAACCTAAGCGAAACAGCTCTTCTTCCGGATGTGATATGTCCGCGGTGGATGTCAATGGACCACCTTTCCGATATCAATCTCTTACCCAAGATATAGTTCAATCAGTATCTCAGCCATTTATTTAATATGGACAGACTTCCATTATATATTCTAAGCTGCGATTAATGACGCGCAGTGCCGCTTTCTCGGAGCTGCATTTACTTAAGGTAGCCTCGTGGACGGAAACCATTAAAGTGTTTTTTGAACATTATCGTAATTGCAGCGTAAGTGTTTCATAAGTAATTCTATATAATTTTTTATCATTCATATTTTCTATTACGCATTAATCTATATCGTTAATGATATTGATAGATTTATTGTCTGCTACACTAAACCAACATACTTGCTTACGAGATCCTTGGATTGCAAACAATACATAGATATCTACTTCAAAATTTAAATATAGTAAAAGATTATACGGATTTAGAGGATATTACAGATATATAAAATATATCAAATAATTTTCTTGTTCAATACTTTATTAAGATTATACTTCACAGTTTGTCAGGTATCCGTTTTATTAAATTAAAAATTTTTATTATACATAAATATATATTCGTTCGTAATAACCGCAATAAGTATAGCTTTCCCTCTAAAATACTTTCGTATGATTGAAAGATCGAACGCGTTAAAATCGATTTGGCCGTGACGTTTCCTAGCTATTTACAATATACTCGGATATATTCATGCCCCAGTAAATCTATCGTCCGTTGATATTCAATTAATATAATTGCTTGTATGTACTTTAGGGTACCTCAGATCGATCGTTTACATCGAGAATTTTGCTCGGTGCCTCTGGATTTCGCCATAGAATCAGGTGTTTCACTCTCGGCTGCAGGACGGAACGATAATCGCGCGAACAGTTCAGAGGCAGTGGTTTAGTGCGTGCTCGCCGATCTTTAAAGCCTTTAATAAGAGGCTTTGGCAAATAACAAGGTCTGTCCAAGTAAACGTGTCTATTTACGAGATACGCGGCTGCGCAAACTCCGTTTCCTCGATCTCTCTCCTTTTTGATAATCATTGCATCGGGTTTAGGAAACTGCTGATTAATTTTTCGAGCATGTTGCCCGTACACGTGAGGCAAAAGTTCCAAGAAACGCATCCTTAATTGATTCCGGATTCTCATGGCAATGCAACAATGGTGATTTAAAATATTTTCGATATTTTAAAGAATGCTATATCTTTGTATTGCTCTCAATATATGAATAACGTCATACTTTTTTACAATAATGTGCGTTATTTCAAAAAACTGAAATATTAAAAACGTTAAAAAAAAGATTACTATTTGTGATGGAGAAAATTATAACCTAACATATTAATTAAAAATTACTTAAAAGTTTCTCGAGAATTTCATAATTTAATTTAATAAAGTCTCTGAGATATAGAAATATTGGATTCGTGGAAATGTAACATAATTAAGAACAAATAATATATTTGCTTTTATTCATGTTTTCTTACTCGTTAAGTTACTTGTTGAGTCGCGATTAAAAAAGAGCAAATACGATTTCACATAATGAAAAATAAATGACAACTTTCTGATACTGAGTCGCCGATTTATCATCAATATAACGAACCAAATGGCCTTGACGTCGACAATAATTAACCCCCATTGATTGGCTTTATTGTAGATAAATAAGACTACGGTCGTCTGTCTCTTCGTATACTAATCGAGATGACCGTCTCACTGATGAGTGTTCCAGAAGATGAGACCCATTCAGAAAGACAAACAGCAGGAGCCACAAGTATAAGCTTAAAAGCACTTTAGTTTCTCAGTAAATCAATTTTACATTTCTTAATCAAACGTTGACCGCATATTTTCATTACAGATAATATTTTTGAAATTCTTACTAACAAATATTATTATATTTTATACGTTATTTTGCGTATATATATATATAAACGTTTGTATATATACTACAAAATACTAATAATATTAATTAATATTAATTAACTGATTATTATATTCTAGATAATCCTAGGTATAAATGTATAGCCTCTTCTTAAAACATCACCAAGCTAAACGATCAAAAACAAAAATGGCAAATATCGTTCGGTAACAGGTTTTCCACTTTTCTCGACCAGAGTAAATATCGTTGCTGGTACTTTATGAATTCAAAAGTGCCGGAAGATCTAGAGATGCACGTAAGTACGTAGTAATGGTTTATCGATATCTCGGAACGATTTGTCGCGGGTAGTCTGGCGTATTTTAAACATACACGGAACGGTAAAGCAACGCAAAACGAAGGATAGAAAATGGAAGAGAGAGAGAGAGAGAGAGAGAGAGAGAGAGAGAGAGAGAGAGAGAGAGAGAGAACGAAACGATAACACGCGATTTACTAATCGTGGTATCGCCTCTATCCCCAGGGGTCGTGGGGTTGGACGATGAGCAACGGCGGTGTACATTATTCGTAGAGAGGCCCCGAAGTGCACGAAATCCCCCTTTCTCGTGTGAGATACGACCGGACGTTTCGACTTCTCGGAACCGGCGAGGTCGACGAGCCTGGTAAACCGCGGGGATCCTCGCCCACGCTTAAACCGGTGCACAAAGCGGAGAAATCAAAACCAAATTCTATCCGGGATCCAACGTCTCATTGGACATGGGTGGATGAAACAGGTGGAGTTTGACCTCGATAGGTCAGCGAAAATTAATGCGGCCATGCATCGAGATGCACGGCTTGATTTCTTTTTTTCACGTCCCAACTTTTCTAACGTATTCGGAAAACATATTTCTTTATTTAATGTATGCAAATCGTAATAAGCGCGATAAAGTCTATGGGAAAAAAGAAAAGAAAGAAAAATTTCTTAACATACTTGCATGTGTATAACACTTCTAAATAAATTATCATAATTTACTCATTAAGTTGTAAAGTGCATAATTGCACAAACTTCTAAATCTTATTACATTTTTAACATAATTTACTGCAAGTGTCTTTAACGACACCATTTGCGGCCTGCCAGAAAGATAATGGGAAGAAATTCGCTGCGGTAAATGCCGAAGTATCGTTAAACTCTTCGAATTTGTCGTAGGGCGCACCATAACTCACGGTTCATGGCAATATCAGATCCATCAATGCGACTAGCTTTCTCGACGAGCGCGCGTTACCTTTCGCGCCAAACTCGACACCCTTAAATACGCCACCGCAGGGCGATGCAACGTGTATATTATCGGCGCGGAAGAATGTCGGCCGGTCGCACAACTCGGAGGAATGCCAACGTTTCCGTGCGTGGTCTTAAGGTACTCGCATGGAGGAACCTTGTTCTTCCACGGTGGACCATAAATCCCGGTGCAGCGGTGGCTTGCTACCCGACCGGGCTGAGTTCGCCACACAGGTCGCGCCTAACCACGGCAAGGTAATTGGCGAAATGTGGTAAACCCTAATTACGAGAGATACGCCTAATTTCACGACAAACTCGCGACGGAACGAAGGTCGAGCAATGTGTCTTTCCCCTTTCGGGATTAATAGCTGTGGTGTTCGATGATATAACGTCTCAATAACATCTGTCATATCTGTGCCATATCGCCAATAGATAAACGATCGTGTGTTTGGAATCATTAATATAAATATGAAATGTATATAATAATAAAAATGAGTTCTCTTAAATCGATAAAAAATAAAGTTTAGAGTTTATTATCACAATTTTTAATATTTCCCCGTGACTCATTCAATGTTTTTTAGTATGCGAGAAAAATATCGCAATAATAATATTAAAAAAATGGTAAACTCGTGTGATGTTGCACGTAATTTTATATTTAAATTTTGGACTATTATAATTTTTTACGATCTCTAACAATATATCTTTTTAGCGAAACAGGTGTCGTTGATATTTAATTATCCCATTAATACGGTCATCAACCCTCGTTCACGTAAAGTTACACAATTTGAATTTCGAAAAATGATTTTATTGCTCGTCGATGCGCCGTAATTCAAGGATCGTCACGTCGTTAAAGTGCAAACGTGACTATCGAAAGAGATCGTGATGTCCGTCGAAGGTTTACGCGTTCAACATTTATACGGGATTACGAATATCTTCAACTGTCCCACACAGCCTAATAAAGATGTCTCCGGCACGGTTTTATACGACACTATTTAGTGCGTAGGCAGTGAATTTTACGACAATCTTTACATATTATCGCCGTGAGAGCGTACGCCACGTCGATCTCACAGCTCACAATCAGTTCATAGATTCGCACTCGGTTTTAACACCTCGTAAAATTATGAGCAATCGTCGCTTAACACTGCCAGAATATCGCAAGTTATGTGTCACTCCATTATACCTCAATGGCCCTTTGATGCCGTCGCATCGAGCAGGTGGAATTCACACGCGCTGTCGCCGAATCGGCCATCGTAATATCTTGGTGTAATATCTTTCCAATGGAATTTAACACCAGAGTTAGTCATTCAGTCCGCAGACAGATTATTCAATGTTCTAATTAAATGCCCATCCATGAAAAAATTGAGAAAAAGTTACTTGTACAAAAATATGCAAAGGGACACATTAATACCGCGAAACTCGTAGAGACAAAAGTACATAAAGTAGTAGCATGAAAAAATCAAACTCCATAACAATTTATTGTAAATTTTAATACTATTTGTTAAAAACAAAAAAATACTATAAAGAAAAAGATTGGCGCCAATTATAATAATAATAAAATATCCAATAATAATAAAACATAAAGTTTTGAAAAAATTCGATTAAGTGAAAAAATACATAACACGAAAGGGACATTTTATGTATATATGTGTGTGTATTTAAATATTTGACTTTTTAATAGACGCATAAAGCTTGGAAAGAACTTCGTTATTTCACAACTTTGTTAGCTCGTTAATCTGCCGCAGAACTGAAGAAATCATACGCGGGTATGTAGATTAAATGTTTGCCAAGAGACACAAATAGTGTGTTCGACGAATGCAAACGGTCGTTTTGACAAACTCGCGCGACGTATCCGCGATAATCCTAAATAGCGGCTATTAACGCGCTGTTAACGAACGGGCGGGCATGTGACGAACATCGCGGTGATTCTCGGCGAACATCCCGGAGAGATCCCGCCAGTGCGGACGAATGGCATAAATCAGCGGTACATTAAGTGTCCCCCCCCCGTATTAATTAAGATAGCGCGTCCCAAGACGACCGCAGACGAAGACGAACGGACAGCCAGGACACGGGGGGAGGGGGGAGAGGGAGAGAGAAGAGACTCTGTTTTGTAAAAGGGGGAAGCTTCGCTCGAGAGCGGGAGGAGTAAGTGCCAAGGCAAAAGGGGGAAAGAGAGGGCGAAACGGAGCCGCGAGCGCGACGAAGGTGGACGGCCGGCTAGCGTGATCCTCCTTTATAAGCGAGGACCAAGGGTACAAGACGGGAAGGTAAGAAGGTGGGCATAATGGCGTAATTATCCGAGAACGAGACAAATTGCGTACACGCCTGCTCGCGACACGCCACGGTCCACATGTTCAAGCGACGCCGCTGTCGCCGCTGCCGCCGCCGCCGTCGACCTCCGTTGGCTTCCACTGCGCGTAGGAGTCGAACTTCGGCCCTCAAGGGGAGATCTCCCACTCCCCCTCTCATGCGTCGCAATTGTCTCGTTAAAGTCGCCGCAGGATGCCTCGGAGAAGAAAGATCCACCTGATCGCATGGGGAGGAGAGCCCGGACGGGAGACGGTTGTGTACAACTCGCTGTTGTCTTCACGGTGAATTATATCCGCGATGCGGCCCGAAGATTATGATGCGTTCCTCGTTTATTCTACGCGTATCTTCACTTGTCTGACATACGCGGAATACCGACGTACATTTAAATACCTTGAGCGTTTTGACGGGACGAAAGGGGGGGAGGGGGACGATGGCTTCTCTTATCGAACACGACTAAATGGTCGTCGTATTAATTCGCGTGGACGTATGGCATTGTTACCGCACGGCAACGAAACCGTCATTTCTGAAATTGTTTAGTTTCTGATAGTTTACACGACTTTACATTGCGAAGAAATGTAACATAAGATCTAATGTTTCTCTGCTTATTTCAAACTCGGTGAAAATTTCAGAAAGAAGATTCGAAAGATTTGGGAAACGAGATGCTTCCTAGACGTGCGGTGAAGATAACGTGTATATAACGGTTGTAAAAATTGCTACATGTCTAGAAACTTAGGTATCTTCTTAAGATTGAGATTACGCTGCTCATTGCATAGTTGCGATAAATGATACGACTTGTCATGTTGTAAGTGTGTATGAAGACAGAGTAATACTTGCGAACTTCTCGTTTACTTAAAAGTTTCCGCTAATTCTTGAAAGATTTCAACTGCAAGCTTAATTAAAATGAATTAACTATTTTCTCGATTTACAATTGGGTGCAGAAACAAAATTCTGGTTAACGTTTCATAAGAACCAACAAAATATAGGCAAACACTTTACGTGCTCAATCCTGAAAACACAATCCTTAATAAAGATAACAAGTAAACAAAATTTTCACACGTTATAAAAGTAAATTTGTTGTGCGAAGCATGAACGACGCCCGTCGTTCAACAACGAGACAATATAGTGTACGAGTGCGTCGAACCTTCGCATCGCAGCTCGCTTTTGCTTATAATCTCGTCGGATACCGCTAAGAGCCGTGTCTTACGATCGTTTCGCTTTGCATCATTACCGTCTCGATAGCGCTGAAAATACCTATCTTTTATTACCGGTCTCTTCTTTATCTACTTACTTACGTATCAATTTACTTATCTATAAATCACTCCATCGGCAGATCTACGTATCTCTATCGCGGCGATGCAGAAGAGCTACCTTCCACGGCGACGTAACGATCACCTAATGGGAATAGTAGCCTGCACGTGTATAATTCACCGACCCGACGGAAGGCAGACCCGTTGTTTCTGGCGCTACACCCTGACAAAGCGTTTCCCGCGAGAGAAAGGCATGTTATAATGTAATCAGTAACAGCGCGAACGCAAGCTCTCGAAGCTATCTCCCCGAAAATACATCGCTCAATTGCCAGCGGTAGAGAACCTCGGGGCTGACGTTACTCTTGATTCCTACATCAGAATAAAGTGCGACTTGGAAACCCTTGCAATTCCGCATGCAGATCTGTTCGACTAAAACACGCGACTGGTTATAGCTTACTCTCTAAATTTCCTGGAGTGAAACATTACTCTAAAGGAGTGAAAATCGAACATATCTAAGTTCGAGTGATTTGTCACTCTAATCAGAGTGAAAATGCATCTCTCTATAAGAGTGAATTTTTACTCTAATTAGAGTGACAAATCATTCGAACTTAGATGTGTTCGATTTTCACTCTTTTAGAGTAATGTTTCACTCTAGGAAACTTAGAGAGCATAAAAAAGTTCTACGACTTGCATTACATTTCAGCGCCGGGACTTTTGGCGGACCAAGTCAGAATATGTCGGTGGACACAATCACAGAATTATCAAAGTATATAATATGTAAAGTTAAAATTCGCATCAGCGAATACCTCGATATATTACTGGTATCGGGCGCGACGAGGCGCGCGAGCTGTTGTCTTCGCGCGCGTGAGAACGTATACGCTCGTGTTAGGGTCTTCGACACGTGCGGTACCGGTAGGTAGAAAGGTGGCTCTGAATCGTCGGGAGGCGCAATACCGCGTTGAGAGGTAAAAGTGCGTTTTCCATCAAGCGGCGAACCGCAATGCGGCGTAGCGCACATGGTAGTAGTCGCGCGCGTTGGCGAGCGGTCGCGCGAGGTGTACGTACGGTGCATCGCAAATTGTATTATGCCGCATGTATGCAGATATGCCTTTCCCCTGCCGCAAAACGCAATTGTCCCCGGTGCCCGGTGGGACGGGACAGCGCGGCGCGTACGTAGCGCGCACAACGTAGACGCATTAAATGCGCGCGACGCGCGTAACTGTAAGAAGTTCCCTCTTCCTGCGCGAGGAGTTGCGTGCGCCAAACTGCGCGCACGGCGGCGGCGTGCGTGATTATTTTTCCCGCGACTTCCCTCGCTCCCGGCTGCGGCCGGGAGCGCATCGCGGCGATTTACGAGTTTATCCTTTTTTTTTTCTCCCCCATTCTCGTCCTCCCGAGATAACGACCGCGTTCCACGTACCAGAAGCGATCTTCTCTCCATTTTTCGAGGCAGCGCGCTGTCGTAGCTGCCCGGTAATTTCCGCATTGTTCGCGACGCTATTATGACGATCGGCGGTGTTGACTGTAAGAGCATCTTCAAATAATCGCATAATAATGCATGGAGAGAAATCGCAGAGGCAGATTTGCAAGTTGTCCTCCGTTACCGCGCAACAGCGTGCGATATATAGAGAAATTGTTGTTCGAAAACACTTGTGACAATCAAATAATAAATAAATAAATACGTATCGTCAATTCAGCCTAAGCAAAATTCTTAATCTTACGTGCGGCCTTCCGCTCAGCAAAAATATATGTAGAAAATGCGCCGGTACGTGCTTGCGAGAGAAGACTCGAACCGAGAGTTCTCCAAATTATTCAAAGCAGCCCGGAAAATGTATTAAGACGTTTTATGCCGCGTGGATAACGCTGCCGGGTAGACAATAGCGCGATAACTCATAATAGCATCGAGCATTATACCATTGATAGGGTACAGGGCTATGTTTACTCCATGAATGCCAATGAGAGCGCGAACAATGGTCCACGCAGGTAATAATTCTGTGATCCGTATTCTTTCGCCGGTCGATTTAAGCCGGCCCGTCGCGAACCCGCGCCGTTAGGAAAGTGCAACCGCATTTATTAACGCCGGTCGGCGGTCGCGCATCCGCGACGCGTCAACGTCCGCATAAATATGGATATGAGGAGCCTGCGCGACGATATAAAATAATTAATTCAGACTTTTCGATGGGCGAAGATAAGTTCTTCACGTTTCTTCTTAATAATTTTCACAATTTTTTTTTATAGTATATGTTACGTAATACATTAAACTAAGAGAAGTTTTGTCAAAAACTCGAGCTTTTTTTTATTAAAAACTCATATTACATTTGCTTTTATAGCAAATGCAAATTTAAAGAATCTGCCAAAAGTATTAAGATTTATTAATAATTCGTATAGACTATGTGATGGCGTTTTATTTATTCGCACCTACGAATAAAATGCACTTCTAAAATGCTTTATATGCTAAATAAGTTCAAAGAACGTGTCTAACAAACACGTGTTGAACGTTCGCGTAATTAACTCCAAAATTCATCTTTGCTGTTCTAGCAATCGACACAAAAACTTGGAGAGAATGTGCCCGAGCACATCGACCATTTACTCATGGGGGCAAGAGAAAGAGATACAGCTCGATCACCGTCCGTTTATATTTAGTTGATCTTTCGATCCGCTAAGCCAGTAAACAGTCCGTGGATGGCACCCGGTTCTCCTTTTCTTCCTCGGCATTTGCGCCTGTTATTTTCGCCCTCGCCACCGGCGCATCTCACGCAAAAAGGCCATCGGGAGCTCTGATCGGGGACAAGGGGGCAAGGGGCGGGTAGAAAAATGAGTAAAGTGGAACAGGGGCAACAAAAGCGTACCAAAGGAGCATCGACAAGAAAAAGAATCGAAGAGCAGCGCCTACGCCTCAGCGGACAGACTCCCTCTATTGTAATAGTCTCTTCCTCGTCGTCGTCGTTGTCGTCTTCTTCTTCTTCTTCTTCTTCTTCTCGTTCTTCTTCGTCTTCGTCTGCTTCTTCTTCTTCTCTGTACGTGCATGCCAGCCACTGACTAAGCCCTCGCTCCTTCTGACAATGAGTCAGTGCACTCGCCACGCACTCGACGAGGGAAGTGGGAAAACAAAAATAAGATGCGGCCATTCTCGTGAAGAAGAAGGAGGAGCAGGAGGAGAAGCAGAACAGCAAGAAGAAGAAAACTCAACCATGGAATACGGGCTAACGGCAGGATGCGATGCATCACTGTCGAGAATCGAGCTTGGTTGCAGGTCAAAGTTTACGAAATCGGGAGGACAGTTCCTCCTCGCAGCTTGTCCCCCTTTTTTATGTCCTTCCGTTGGAAGCTCATTCCTCTCGTACCGCAAGACGTCGAGACATAATTGAATTTTGTGCGAAATGAAGAATGGCGTATATGTCATGTAAATACAGATGTCTCGAATGTTGTCGTACCGCGTTTATACATAATGTACAAATAATATAGATAAAAATTGACTTTCTCCTCAAACTGATCACTATACATAAATGGAAATTTTTCGGACTACCTCACTAATAGTTTACACCACGTAATGTCATAATCTCCTCAATGGTAACCGCATCATTTATAATCCTGTCTTTATTATGAAAAAGATGCGCTACCGTACGTGCAAGAGAAAGGCCGCGCAATAAGCACCACGTTAAAGACCTTATTTCTACAGAAACGGACATCCGGCTACTCACCACAACGAATAATTCAGTCCATAAGAAGGAATGTAGAAAGTGGAGGCGCGTAGGTTAAAGTTCGATACGACAGATGGACGGTTTCGATTTTTCCATAGTTCGATAGCGGAGTATATATTTGCTTGCCTACGCACCACGAGAGGAAAGTGGATATCGCGAATCAATTTATTTGATGAGAGAGAAACCACGGTACATATCAAATGAGACTGGTGACTTTTCAAGGCTTGCGACTAATAATTCAAGAATTCCAAAACACAACACGAGAACACAAATGAATTTATACGCCTAGTACGATTAAAATATTTCACGACGGTTAATGTAGAATAAGATTAACGTTTCTTTCAGTAGTAGGTTTTCTGAAAAAAGTTATACTTTTTTTATTTACAAATAAAACAGGACTTTATCACGAGTGCAAGATAGTTTCTTATACCCTTCAAAGAGAGAATGTCTTCATTCGTTCTACTCGCGCGTGATGTTTTTACAAAAATCTCAATGAGTATTCTCAAATCATTCGCGGAAAATCTTAGTAGTTGAAAGACCGACGCTTAACTTTCATTAGCTCTCGCACAGATTCGCCCTCGCTACGCGCATATGCGCGTCCGCGTACACTCGCGGCGGATTTACCCGCGCTTACCAATTACCGTTAAGCATCCGAGCTGAGTCGAGTCGTTTCCACGGTAATCTCGGTTTCTATAATCCCGCGCGCGCCTTCTTCCCTCCTGGCGATTGTCCAGCTGTCAGCTAGCGCGAAACTATAAGCTCATCTCTACTGAGCGCCATTCGCTTTTTGTCGGGCTAGGCAGCCGCTCGCGCCGTGTCAGCTTTCCTCTTCCTACCCCGAGATCGCGCCCGTAGATTTGGAAGTGATCTTGGAAGTCGAATGATGACGGCAATGTACAGATAAACCAGGTGCCGTGGCTGCTCGAGGCCACCGAAGTTTCTTGCACGGGAAAATACGCCCCCGGCAATCGGAAATGGCGTAATGACAATGTAGCCATAATTTAAAAAAATGTTTTGCACAGCTTATTGAACAGCTTATTGAGCAAGTATCTCATAACGCAGCTCTTGGATAGCTTAAGTTCTAAGGAAGAAAGTTATCCAGGAAAATGGTACTTGAATGTGATTTTGTCAATTAATAGTTGCTACTTACAAAATTGCTTACGGAAATAATGTTTACACTTTGTTAACCAAGACATTTTGTTATACATCGGGACGATTACGATGGATTCACTTTTGCCGAAGCTATCACGTGCAATGGGCAAGTAACAAGAAATAACTTCCATTTCAGATTCGAGTGTGATTTCCAATAAAGTGCTCCTGGTAACGTTCCTTTTTAACTGATGAGCATCGTCGTCGATTTCGTCATCAAAGACAAATATATTTGTAAACAAGGATCGCATATCCGGGCGTCACTGCGATATCGTATAATTTATTCTCCTAACGTAGCCCATTATGCGGTACAAGATGTCATCTGGCATACAGATCTGGAAGAGAGCGCGCGTCGCGATGGAGTAGGAAAGAAAGAACGGAAGGAGCGGGCGGGTTGAAGAAGAGGGAAAGATTCGTATCGGTAACCAGTAACACACTGGTAACACAGGTAACTGTTAGTGACGTGACGATTTCGACAGTAGGACCTACCGGACTTGGACAGCCGCTCCATCATGGTATAAAGTCCCATCGTCACCATCGGATCAATCCAGGCGGAAAGACCGTGTGTTTTCTCTTCCGCAACGGACATCAAACGAAGAACGATAACCGTGTTCGCGATCGATCGGATAACTCGTGGACCACCGTCACTCAAAATCTATCACCGATATTGCACTCGCGGTTGATTTAGCCGTTGCATCTAGACTGTTTTGCATACAAATCGAAAATGTAATCTTTTAGTTACTGTTAATCGAAGAAGATAGGACGCAGAAGTACAGAAACAATCGTGTCAAGATTCAAAAAGTACAATTCGAAATTAAGAGCTGTAGCTGGAAGATTCTTTAATCTAAATATTTCAATATTACTTACAATTATATTTTCAATATAATATCGTAGAATTGAAAAGCTTGAGTACATGCGATCAAGCATCAGGAGATTTCAGTTAATTAACTCGTACATCTGACTTCTCGATCGCCATTTGATCGAGTAATCTTCCGTCGGTTTCCGTCTGTTGTAGAAATATGGAAGTTCGGAAGCAATCTTGTTAAGATCCAGTAAGGCTCGACTCCGGGGTCGCAACCTTTTGCATGCGATAGATGGTGTAACGGTGGTAATAATTCGCGAAATCGAAAGGCCACGATTCCGAGCGACCTCGATGCGATCATCGAAACGAGGCAAATCGTCGCCGATACCGATCGGTTTCCCCGAGAGCAACGCGAATGCGATTCGAGATCAGCAGCGAGAAATCTACGTGACGGCATTAAGCGGCGATTTCGCTCGATTCTTCGTAAATTGCTCTTGTAAATTCTCCCCGCGGTGCAGAAATATTCTCATAAGATGTCGATCGAATTACATCGATTTCTTCCCTCACTTTGTTCTAACCGTTCCTTCGTTCACATCACTCTTTATCGTAGGATATATTCACGATTTGTCTCGGTAAAATCGTGCTAGAAGGCAGAATAGTAGGAGGAAATGACATGAATCGGCGTTGATGAAACGTTTGTAATGTCTTTCAGCTGAACCGCCAGTAACATCAGATATATTTTCGCGCAATCATTTTTTCCATAATTTTATATGCATAAAAAATGCAACAAATTAATAAATTAAAAATATACTCTTTCAAAAATACTACACAAAAACATAGGGGGAGAGAGGTGATAAAACTTATTGTTAGAATGCTGTTATTAATGCGTAAAAAGTAATATTTCGTTAACAAAGACGATAAATTTTAAATACTGAGCAGTTGGCTAATAATTAATACTTATTTTAAGTATTAAAGGGACAGCTTAGTACTATTAATACTCAAAATAAAAGTAATAATTACTGGGCAATTTAATACTACCCAGTATTACATTTTTATAAAAGATACGCGTACCTTAAAAGATAAAAGTACTGCACGAAGTGTGTACTACATCGGACAAATACCATAATTCCTGGGCTTGAAAGGAATTTCATTATCTCTAATCTGAAAACAATACTGCGCCAGTAGTAGTTACGTAGAAAGAGAGAAAAGTAAAGGCATCGCGCCAAAGGTAACCGATAATAAGAGAAAGAGAGAGAGAAAGAGAGAAGTGCATAGATTGTTCAGAAAAATAAGAAGATTAAAATGTACAAGTAGCAGACGAGAAGTCAAAGAGACTAGTAAAGTGCAGGAGAGAAAAAAGAGAGAAATACAATCGTCGCAAAGTATACCGGTTACATGAACAGGACAAGAGAAGAGATAAGAGAAGGGGGGCTCTAAGAGGGGAAGAAGAAACCAGCGCGGATCGCTTAAAGAGATCCCAAACGGAAGAACGGACGGACGGTAGAGACGAAAGGGTAAGGAGCATCGGGAAATCAAGGAGCGAGGAAGAAATCGAGCGTTGTATCGGTTCAGGTTCCGCGCGCATCGCGGCCGAACAGCCCGTAGATTCAATGGGTACGCGAATGGACCATCAGTCACCAGATAATCTGTAGCTCCTTGGAATATTGACAATGACAAAGGGGCCCGATAGACGCGCGCGGGCTGCTCACCGGCAAGCAGCTACTACTACCTGCTACCCATAAAGCCCCCGAACGTCAGTTCGCCTCGAGCGCAATCCTCTCGTGCGCGCACTATACCACTCTTCTGCCTCGTCAGCGAGCCGACTTTGCCTCGTCCTCGTTTCATCTCGGTTAATTTCCTTCTGTCGCTTTTTCCGGGTGCCCTTGTTCGTCACAGCAGCGCTCAGCTTATCAATCATTTTCTACTTCTTCTTCATCTTCTTCTTTCCACTGCGTTACGGTCTTAGAGGCTATATAGCCAGACTCAAGCGCCGTTGCCGAAGCTGCTAGTTAAAATTGTTAGAAAGTCTTTTGAATCCACACATATATAATTAAATTTTAATTATAATATATAATAAATTAGATCAATTTCCATTTAATTCAATGTATTGTAAAATCAAAGAATATCTATCTCTTTAAATTTCTTGGAGTGAAAATACTGCTACTACAATTTTTCGGGTAATTTTCCACTCAATAAGAGTTAGAATTCACTCTATTAGAGTGAATTTTTAACTTTTATTGGAGTGGAAAATCACTCAAATAATAACTCTTATTGGAGTGGAAAATTCAATCTATTAGAGTGAATTTTAACTCTTATGGAATGGAAAATCACTCTAAAAATTGTAGTAGCAGTATTTTCACTCTAAGAAATTTAGAGAGATAAATATAAACAATGGAAAATTTCCTAATGTGATAATATTGTTTTAAAAAATATATAGAAGTTCCAATAACTTTGCTATAGTATGATCGTCATAATTAAAATTAATATTTCAATATAATACTTATTACAACTCTAACATTCAAAAATATAATCGCAATATTATTTAATGCGCAGAAAAGAGTAATGTATCATGTCACTTCGTGCAATAACAGTTTTAAATTTGCAATTTTCTTGTATTCAAACAAATTGAATACGCATATTTAAGGCGCGAATTAAAATGCTTTAGATAGATCCTTGAAAGCAATCCCGTCATCCTCAGAATACCATCTCCCATCGAGAAGTTTCCGGGGTGGGAGCGTCGCTCATCGGAAACTCATCTATCTCTTCCAATGGCTACCGGCACTGACGTTCTAATGTCTCGCGCTCGCACAACAGCCGGTCTATGACGTCTACCAGATATCCAATCCGTATCTAGCCAGGTCAGACGTATCTTAACGTCGGATCGGCACGAAACCCCGCTCGGCCATCACCAGAAGCCAGACGGATGCTGGGTAACGGCCGTGGTTCACGACCGACCGAAGATTAATCGTACCGACGGTGGACGGCTCCTGTTTTGAAAAACATAAGAGACCAACGAGGGTTGGATCGGATAATCGGGATGTTTGGCGCGGATGGAACCGCTCGCTTCACGAATCATTCCGATTGCCAGGGTTCAAAGTCCGGTCATTTTTCACGAGAAGGGATAACAAACATCGCAACCGTTCCTTGCTCGACGTTCCACGACAATAACAAGTGCGCGAAGCGCGGTCGCTTCGATGAGGCAGGATTCAGCTGTATTTAGCTGTTTATAGCCGCGTTGGAAGCAGCTCATAATTAAAGACCGAGCGAGGAAGTAAATATGTCCAAACGAGAGCTACAACCCTAAACAGCTGGGATATGAGGTGAGAAAATACTGTAAATGATATGAAATTCAACTGACTTGTATGAGTACACTAGGAATTTATAAATGACACGACATTATTTTATTCACTTTCTATCGTGTAATAAAGAACTACAAAATCAAATATTTCTACTAATTGCCTTTTGATCCTTGTTATGACATTTATGGATTTTTATTGTCTGTAATGACGAATATCGATTGAAAGATATTTAGATCAAAAAGCCACTATAGACATTTCTGATTAAGATAAATAATACAGTATGATATTGCAGCAATTAGCTTAAAAATATTTCTATTCATAATAATTCTGTAATAGTTTTATCACAAGGAAATTCATGCTTCGTTGAATTTACTCGACAATTTCCTAGAAAGTCGCCATAATCCTTGATATAACAAGTTACACGCGAATGCTTTGATCATATTGGAAATTTCCGGCTCGCATGATTCTTCCTCAGATTGAACTGGACGAGCGCGCGGCGAGCTAAAAGGTAAAAACGTCAAAGTTCTGCGGCGGCGCGGAATGTAACACGCGGAAGAGCGGCCGCGAGCGTATGCGCCGAACGACGACGAGCAGTAAGGACGAAGAGGGCGGACGCGATACACGATTCCCGGTGCGGATAGTACCGAGGAGGCTCGAAGTAAGACTTCTCGCGCCGGCCGATGAAGAGCCGTAACCGGGAGAGGAAGAACCCGTTCGAAACGAGGGGTTTATATACCGCGTATAGCTCAGGGCAAGGCTGTGGCAGCCTTGCGATACCGTCTCACGTGAACAGGTTGCGAGACTTTCAGAAGTTCGCGATGCAGAACAAACGATTCCTCTCCTCCTCGTGCCTCGGTGTACGTACGACGGATTAAAGTACCGCGCGCGAGTCCCAGTAATTGCTTGCGGCGGCTGTTTCTGGCCTCCGGGCCGTGGAAAGGATTATTTGACAAATGCGCACTTTTGTCAAGTCACGCGTTAACGTCAAGATCGACTCGCATTTCTGATTTAGGATTAGAAAATAAATAGATACCATCTTTTTTTTGTGTGCACCTCAGCTATTCTTTTGCGCTCATTGGCAAAGTTGTGATTTGCAAAAAAATAAAACGAAATGATCTTCCTTTTCAAGAAAGGAAGAAAACGTGTTTTTTTATTGCAATCTTTACTTGTACGTGTAAGAAAATGAAGAACAAAATCAAATCGCACGATCGAATACTACTGATCGTGCGCGGTTGTCATCGAAGAGGCGAGCTCCCTTCGGGGAAGGAACGTCGAATGCCGCGAGGCAGACGAGGGCTAAGTTACACGTTACACCGGTGGGGCCCCTGGGGCCCCATTACGGGCGCTACCTCGTCGTTGGCGATATTACCGCAAATTGCCACCCTCAAAAGAGGAACGGCCCCGGCTCCGGCGGTTGCTGGAGCCACGGAGTCGGCCGATTGCTCGGTGCATCGCCTACGTCTCGCAACGTCGGTTTTACAACTGGAGCCCCCTCGTGCCCCCCCGCCCCCTCCCTCCGGCCAGCCCACTCGCAAGGAGCCGCGCGTATTCACTCCTCCCGCGTCTTCCACTCCCACCAACCGCCTGTCCGCGGCGTGTAATACTGTAATCGGGCAATTTCGGGGGCTTCTCCTCCGAATAAATCCATGGTTAATGCCTCCATTGGCTCCCCTCGCCTCTTTTCGTCTCCTCTTATCTCCCCTACGGGCTCCTACCTCTTCCCCCTCGTATCTTTGCCGTTCACCACCTATCTCCCTTTTGCCTCACCCTCCGTACCCTCCTCTTGTGCACTCGATACGCTGGCAGTTGAATATATATATACATATATATATAATATATATAAAAGAATAGAGAGAAGAAGAGAAAGAAAGGAGAGGACTTGCCCGCTTCTATCCGGGCACTCAGAGGCTCGCGTGCGGCTAAGTGGGCCCCAAGAAAAGGGCCCCGAAAGAAGAAGCAGGAGGAGGAGAAAGAGGAGACCGGAGGTAAGAGGGGGCATACAACACCATCTACTACCTTTTACCTCAGCCATCCTTTCGCCTCACCCACCTGTCTGCCGGCAATCTTCTAGTAGCCTTGGGCTACCACTCCGCGGCTACTACAGAGGCTACTCTTCGGCTACCAACGTCCGGTCCTGGTTTCACTCGCGGTGCAGTAACCCTTCTGCATGTCCGTCAAGGATACTTTAAGACAAGCCACGCAGTTTCCGCGCGTGAGCATCTTTTTAAAAAGATTTTAAGTGCGATGAACAGATCAGCTAGATTGCAAGAATCCCGCGCGCTCAAACAACTTGAAATGTTCCTTAGCGCAAAATATTCCGGTACCATTAGAGTTCACAAAAATCTCGATATTTCCTTATAATTATCTTATCAGTTTTCCTATTAATTTGTAATCTAACAAATACAAAAAGAAAGATCTTGAAAATAGCATATATAATAATCCGAAAGAAGGCCTGCGTTTGTGAAAAGAATTTGCAAGAGGCAATGCTCGCGATTTTATTAATTCAATCAATTCTTTTCCTATCTCATAGGATTCGGTTTGTAATGTTTTATGCATTTAAAATTGATAACTATATTTATCTACGTTTCTAAAACAATTTAAATCTATACATGTATAAAGAATAAAAGAATATGTGTAATATTATTTTATGTAAATTTAAAATAGATTTATAAAGTGAAATAATTAAAATGACGATAAAATAAAAAAATATTTACCATCAAGAAATCATAGTGCATAATTTACTTATTGCAAAGATATTAGTTTGCATGAAATATAACAAAATAAAAGGAGATCCCTTTGTAAATATCGCTCTCTGAAAGTCGAACAAAAGAAAATAGTTTAAAAAATTGTTCATTCAAGAACGACTTAAATGTCTCAGATCAATTTATAAAAGTACCAATTCTTTGATATGCCGTTCCTTTCTTCGAGAGACGAAGTTTCTGGTGCAACTTTTTGTGATCTCGCATCAGCAAGAATTTCCTTCACGAATTTCTTTACGGCTGCCGGCACAAGATCATCGGGAGAACAGCGCAAGTGCCCACGCTTTTTCTTACCTTCTACCTCCTCACCAGCCTACCCTAATTTTCGCGTATGAGCTGCCGGATTCGCCTCGGCATCCGAGATGGTTGCAGGTGATCCACCTGCCTATGCAGGAGCTGCTTCGTCTTTTACGCCGCTTCCAAAAATACGATTAAAAAGTGATCCCCAGGGAGAGTAACTGCGGCTTTTCTAATATTGCTACTGTGACTATTTTCTCCAGCAAACTAAAAATATTTTTTTATCTCTAACAAAAACACACAAAAAAAATTTATCATCTAAAAAGAAAGCAAAACAATTAAATCGTAAAGTTTTTTTTGTTTTAAATCAAGTATTGCTATAATTATTTTAGATTAAGTATTAGATAAATCATAGAAATACATGCATATTTTTATGTGTAGATTATAAATTTAAAGTTTTATCTATCATAATAAAAATAATAAAAGTAATTTTTATCTTGATATTACTGCATGCTTTAATATAAACTTATAAATATGCTTTAAGATTCTTAATCACCTTTGCACTGATAATATTAAAAATATCTTAACAAAGATATTTGACTGATCTATGTAAATATGATTATGTTATACTTGTTACAGTGGCTACCTAAGACAGTTTTCTTCGTACGTCCACGAAACATCGCCGATAAAACAAAAAATGTACATTATATAGCTCGGCCGATTTGAATCCAATTAACACTCCCGAACGAGCATAGCCTCGCGGAGCGGGTCTAATTAAAGTAGACCAATTATATGCCGCGAGAATTTCGCAATTAGTCGGCAACGGGAGGGAGAGAGGGCAACGTAGAGACGGATCTCGGGCGCGACATCCAGAAAGAGCGGGCCGGGATCTTCTTTCCCAGCGGGACGCGCGACGAATCACAGCTTCATCTTGGCGCAATCTAATTGGTCGGAATGCTCGCTTACTAATTAAGCATTCGACTAATTATTAATTACATCGACGCGACCGCTCGAATTAATTCGCCTGCCGCGGCGGGGCGCCGGTGCGCCGCGGGGCATATTAACCGCGCATAAGTATCGCATTTAATGCGCGCGTGCAGGTCGCGCGACAGCGTAGCGTACACCGAGAGCACGGAGAACTACAAGGCTGCGGAATCCTGAAGTCCCCGCGTTGGTAGGCCGTACATGTGCGCGTCCAAGAAGTATCGCCTGTTCGTTCGTGCACGGCCTTCCGATTTATCTACTCTTTCCGGCTCGGTAAAGCCGAATGAAATAGCCATTTCAAATAGTGGATAATAAACGCTTTTGAAAAACACACCACGGTCGACTCTACGAGTTGCATTAAGACGGCATGTGCAATATATGTCGAGGTAGAAATTGGATTCCATTTATTTTTCAAGCTCGGCCGTTATTTCGAAATAGCGATAGTCATTAAAATCTTTTTAATCGGCGTGCATTAAGTTTAATTATTCCATATATTGCACATTTCACAAGTGACTTTGCCCCTCTTTATTTTTCGCAATGTATTACCACTTACTTGAGATAAGTCGATCCGCTACAATTCTCTTGGATACGTCATACGCTACATCGCATTGGTGAAGTTACGTTTTGAAGGCACGTAATTTCATGACTAAGGGAACATCGCTTATCTAGCAAAGGTAGTAGGCTATTGCGTGCCATGAATGATGAACAAGTTGTAAGGTAGGCAACGATTTGCGCGCGATTTATATGGCGCCCGAGACACGTACCCTGGAGGCTGCCAGGGTACAACATTGTCATTTCGATCTGTCGGCATGGCGAAGCGATGGCGATTTAACGTACATACGTGTATTTATAGCGAAAGCTTAGGCGTTCGAATGATTTGCATGCGCTCTGATACTCGTGAAAGGATTTATCAAGTCATACCTGTGATTTATTTCGTTTGCATTGAAGCGTGCTCTTGAAACATCCAGCATCCTAAGTAGCAGCTCTTATTTTAATTCTTCTATACTTCATTTATCTTCATATTGTTGAGCAAGGCAACGTTTTTCGTTATTCATAACAATAACAACGCGCACTCTCTTAAAGTAATCAAGAATAAATTTCATATCATCAGAAAAAAGAAGAGAATACAGAGAAGCGATATAAATAATGTGCGTGTAAAAACATATTCCCACTTATCTATAATAAATTTGATATTAAACTCAATTTGAATTAAAAAATGATTTAGAATTCCGTAGCAAAACAGACGGAAAGTACATTAAAAAGTTCAATTCTATATTTATCCAATATTTACATAAAAAATATGAACCTTTACGTTCAAGAAAACATATAAATTTTGCATAAATGCGTCGGCACCGTGTACTTATCTTACCTTCATCGATTAGAGCACGGCTTTACGCATTTCTAATTAGTTATCGGAAATCGGTATCGCGAGCATTAGTACAATTTAAAACCACCAGCGGCAATCGCGTGCGCTTGCTCTGAGGGAAATCTCCGAAAAGAGTTTGCATGTGGGATATGCAGAGGAAATCCCATATCTCATTTCGATTTATCTACTTTGTTCGGCAAGTACCCGACATTTGCGGCGGGGAACGCGCACGAGGTATCGCGCTGGGGCGTAGGTGCACAGGTGCAACGCGCACGGGTGTACACGCGCGGACTCGCAATTTATTTCGACGCACGCGAGCGGGCAACACACGCGCTCTCGTTCGTAGATATCATTTATGGTTATGGATCGCCGCCGTTTATAAGTTCGGTGGTACCTTGACCGACTACAAGTACCGCCTGTCGCGGTAGTGAGTATATCATCAGCAGTTTTATAACAGCGGTGGTTATTAATAACTGGGGAGCAGGAAATGCACGCGCGCGCGCGCGCATTATTAATTCCAAACTGCCCCGAGTACCTTACTTTGAAAAGGTTTCCGAATTGGGCGGGTATCCTAGGTATTTATAAACAGGCTCGTCTTATTAACGAGGGATTTTTGAAAGTGTGCACAAACAAGTCCTCCGTCGCTGAATAGAATTACACCGCGAATGGATGATTGACATTATAGCGCGCGTAGTTAGCTTAAAATTATTACCTATCCGCCGAGAAGACTAAAACGTTGAATGATTATATCCGCCGAATGACGTGCGGGTGCCAGTATCTGATTCTTGATTATCAGATCGTCGGATCGAGAGAATATAGCAATGAGAGTTTTTTGAGATCGAAATCCAATCGCTGTCGCGGATATCTAGTCATTACAACAAATCAGACCAATTAATCATGTTATATGTTCTTTATCTTATATTTCGAATATTTATAATTTTATGAACAGAGATATTATCGCATATGTCAAATTCAAAGAGGCAACTGCGAAATCGATTTACTTATCTCAATTTATTGTAGTGATTCATACCAGTTACGAAATATAATAATGTCATCTTGATGCAAAATAATGTGAGCTGTGAAGCATCAAAATCGTTGCGAGAATTAATAGTCCAACCGAGTATCAATTACCTTCCTCTTTCAGAAAGCCGCCAAAACTGTCGTAGTACGAGCGAGTAAAAAAAGTCTGGTTGCGACGCGGGACGCAGGAGTGGTCGGATTTTGGTAAACGAAGGAGAAAAAGTCGAGGGCAAGAGTGGCGGAGAAAGAAGAATACGCGCGCGCACGGAAAGGTGATGCGGGAGCAGAGAGGAGAGGGATGGACGATGTGCGTGCATGCCGCTCACGTAGCGTGCCAGCCAGCCTGGCAGCCTGGTGGACTCCCTTTGGTCTCTTCCTCTTCTCTTGCAAGTAAAAGTGAGGCCCCATCTCTCCCTCCCTCCCTCCCTCCCTCCCTCTCGCCGCGCTGTTTCAGTTTCTGTCTCTTTCTTTCTCCGTCTTCCACTCTCTGTTCCCCGCCTTTTTTCCTCTCTCTTTCTGAGGAAGAGCCAGTGCTACGGGAGAGAAAGAGTATCTTCCTTTTTATCAAACTGCAGCCTCTTACCTGGAGCACTCCCACCCACGGCCCACCTGCGGCTGGATGGGTATTACAACAGGTGAGCGACTACCGAGAACGCTCGCCGCGACCTTAAAGCCGTATCGCGCAACGAGATTTTCCTGCGTGACGTCGAGGGATTGACGGACTAGCGAATGACCAATTAAGGAACCTTGTCGAATAGTCCCGCTTCTTCGCTAAATAAAGATAGGGCAATTACTTTCGTCCCGCGTTATCCCCGCTGTGTGTGGTGCGGGGATAACGCATCCACCTTAGAAGTTTATGAAAAGTACCCCGATGTTTCTTTGCATAAGAAAAAAATGACGGCTACTTTCTTGTGGTCGTCTCGCATTGTCGAGGTATTTACGTTGCATTTATGCGAGAGGACGCTTTGACGTTGATGATCGATAATCTCGGTGTACAGAGCGAAAACACTGCTCGGAATAACTTGTTCTTTATCGCAAATTACCATAATTCGAGTAATATAATGCTGCAAGAACTAAGGACACGGTATAACTTATTTCGTGGCCGTCGCACGAAGAGACGCCCGCCTAAGTGCCGAGCGACATAAAGATCATTTTCGCGTATCAACGACACCGAAATGACCGGGCTCGTCGAAAATTATAACGGCTCCGGTCGCTGCATATAACACACCGTGGTTTTTCGGCCGGTCGAAAGAAACGACCAATCTTCGCGGCTATGACGTATCGGGGATTAAATTATAACGAACTCTAATTTTACTCTCAAATTTCTTAGTATCCATTATCAGAACTGGATTCTGTTCGCGCGCGCGATAACTGGCAAGGTTGCCAGGTAAACTGAACGCGATGTACCCAAGATAATTTGCCAAGATACTGGGTGATCACGTTGCTCTATCGAGTTATCTCGGTGGTAATAATAATAAATTAGTTTCTAATTAATATTTTTATCACAATAAATTGCGTAACGCTCGCGATAGTATCGGACTTCTTTCGCGAAGTCGATCGAAAATTTTTACGAGCGGCATTTATTCGATATGCGTACACGCAGTATCCCGATAAGCTGCCCGATATGCGCCGTGTGTAGAAAATTAAATTGCAACAAAACTCATTTTAAATCAAGCTGTGATTTTGTTAATGAAAGCGTCCCTCTACGTGAAACTCTTAAGTGTCCTTTTCCTTCTTGTCGCATAATCATTAATTGCATGTTTACACGTAGCAAAAAAAGTGACATAAATTCTTACGTGATCCAAATTTTGTATTCTCATCCTCGCTCAAATTTGCTGTCAGTCCTTTATATCTTCTTTGGGAACGAACATCTTCGTCTTTCGTGTTACCTTTGCATGAATTTCAGGAGCATTTATGATGCAACACAGATCTGTCAATACGCTTGATGTATAAATAATGATGATATGCAAGCGAACGGGAACTTCTTTCATTGAAGTTATTGACTGGGACGATTCCTTCGTAGAACGCGGGTTTTGCGGAGCGTTTTTATTGCGTGCGACCGAGTGCGTGCGTGCGTGCGTGCGTGCGTGCACGCTCGCGTGCATGCGTGCGTGAGCGAAATACCGAAAAGTTCGGACTATCTTCTTCTCTTCCTCCATCTCTCCACCTTCTCCCATGCTTCGTCTTTTTCGCTCTCTTTTTCTTCCTCTCGCGAGCCGTTCGCCGGAAGCGAAAGAAGCTCGAGTCCTGCTGCGATTAACCTTTTCAGGGATGAATTATCTCGCTCGTCAGGTCTCTCGGCTTCGCGATACTGCGATTTCGCGATTCGTCGAAGGAACACCCGCTGGGAGTACGCGCTAGAAGTCGACGACAGCAGAATTGTCGCATTATCCAACTGGGGCTGGGACATTGGCAACGATAGTCTGCTCTTTGGAAACTCACGTAATTTCAATAAATTAATTTTTTTATAATGTATAAAGTAGTACATACATTTCATTATAAAAGTTAATGTAATTATATTACAATTAATATTGCGTTGATGACTACAATCCTTGTTTAAATAATTGTTTTTAATAAGAATCAAAATATAATTATTATAAAATGTACTCATTTTTAAATCCTTATTTTAGATTCCTATTTTAATTTAATTGCATCTACAAAGAAATATTTTGCAATTTATGTCAAATGTACAAGTTATCATGAACTAAGTGTTTTTATTACATACTTTGTTAGAACAAGTCTTAATTATAAGGATGATTCCTGGAGTGACAAGTAATATGTAATAATCAATACAGACAGCACGAATTAATTGGGAATGAGTGGACATTAATTGAAAGAGAAAAAGAGCGAAGCACGTGCAAGTTTCCTTAAGCAGGCAAGTGTATGACTGCGACTTAAGAATCGTGTAGGCAATGGTGTAACTGTACGAACGAGAATTGGAAAACGAAAGAAAATTAATTGAGAACCGGAAAAATACTTAAATAAAGAATCGGACGTGTAAAGTCACATTTATATAATCCTGAGAAATTAATTAAAATGCAAATAAACTAATTATGGTAGTTTAAATTTTCATTAGTTGAAATTTTAAGTAAATCTTACAATTAATAGTTGAAAAGATATATAGAATATATAAGTGTATATAGAAAAGATAATTATCATAATAATGAACATTGAATAAACATAATTAAACGATACGTAATCAATATACGGAGATAATTTCTCTTTTAAAATTTACCTTAAAAATCTGTTGATTGTGGGATAATGTATGACCTCGAGGAATTTTGCTGTACTTTTTAGTAAAATTTACTATACTTTTAATAAATTGTACCAAAAGCATAATAAATTTCATTATACTTTTAGTAAATTTAATAAAAAAGTATAGTAAAATTCCTCGAAGTCACACATTATTCCACAATTATCAGATTTTGAAGGTAATTTTTAAGAGAAAATTCTCTTCATGTACGAAAATGAATAATTTTTTTCTATACATACGATAAAGTACGCAAATTGCATCAATTTTCACTGATATACATATATTGGAATAAATAATAATACAAATATTCATTACATATATAGCGATAAATTCTCTCAAGTGAAAAATATTTAAGATTACATATTTTATCGCGTGAATAACGAATGCATGTTGCAATCATAATAATAAGAGAGCAATAAGGAATTAGATTTCGATCGTGAAATAATCCTGAAGCCATATTCCGAGAACTGCGCGAGAATTGCCAGCAGAAAATCGGTCGAAAGCGCGCGGCCCATTGATGTGTGCATGCAAAGCAGCTAGTGGCGGCTGGGGAGATACATGAATGAGTTCCTGCGATCTACGGTCGCTCGAGAAACTATCCGTTCCTCGCGTGCAACGCAAGATGTGTAACCGTAGTGCGGCTCTCTCTTTCACGGGGTCGGGTGCCGGCGGGTGCGTTCGTGTTACGTACTTGTAAAGGCGTAACCTGTGCTCACCGAGACCTTGTAACGGTCAATCATAAATTCGAGAACTTGGATCAATAATACTCTGCAAGCTGTATAAACGAAATTTATACTCCGGAACAAATACTCAAATATAAATTTAATAGAAATTGAAAAAGAAAAGTTCTCATAACTTGCTTACAGAAATAGTATGGTATATTTAAAAAAAGGAGAGAGAGACCGAGAAAAAGAAGTGTGTGTGTGTGTGTGTGTGTGTGTTTTCATCAATGATTTATGCTTCCCAAATTTACTCCATGCAATTTAGTATGTTATTGACCTGAACCCTTCAATTATACACACCGATCGATCGAATACAGAAATCGCTTTGAGGTCACAACCTGACCTTTTGCTGAATCCTTTCTGAGCATCGAACTTTTATGGAAGAAATTAACGTGTTAATATTGCTATACTCTATATGTATTGTATATAAAATCGTGCAATTAGTAATATTCAATAAAATGCTAAAAAAACATTCAATTACTGCGATCACCTTGGTGATTTTAATTTTCCATATATTTTCTTATAACTTATTTTTATATAATTTATTTGCAATATATAATTTGCAATTTATTCCATTCGTTATTATATAATTTATTTACAACGTATATATAATTTGCAATTTACTTTAATTACAGTTATAATTTATTATGTAAAAACACAGTTATAATGTTGTCAATGTAACATTTTGGATTCATTCGTTACTTATTTAATGAAAAATGTTTCATAATACCGTAATGATAATAAATGAACGTATCTGCTACACATAGGGTTTTATTATGAGCCTGCATTTCATCTAATTACACTAGATACGCATGAGTTCCCAAAGCCTGTCCCCAACTTGATCGATGATTTAATAACGTGACATTAATTTGATGGTATCTCGAGAAATAGATTTCTCGCTCATTGACGTAGAGCGTATCGATGCGAGATCACGCTATAATTTGCATTTGAATTTTGCAGGATTTCCACTCACATTTCACGAGCTTCACATGGAAAATGATTTAAGGCAATCTTGTGCGGTAATTTAAGAAGCACAAGATTCTCCAAGTATAGCCACAATACATTTGATATCGGCTTTGCGGAGGTGGACGATCCTTCGGCGATACATGTTCTTCACGTAGCAGGGCCTCAGTAATCCTGGAAGATTGGATTACATACCTGTCGCTAATGCGTAAGTCGATGATACTTTAAATATCATTTCGTGACATTTTATTCTTTTTCTCATCTCGATATTTCGTGTTTCCATCAATTTTAAAAATGATGAAAAGGAGATTTAGCTCAAAAAAGAAAAAAATGGCAATTTTTTTCTAAATCTTTGGTTGTTTTTAAAAGTATAACTTGTCACAAATATTATACATTGCTTTAATTAGTTTATATTATAAATTTATCTTACTGAAATCAAATTTAGAAATTCGAGTTCGATAAGTCGCGAACCAATTTAATTAAGCGCGCACCAACTGTTCAAAACAAAAACTTCGTAATTTTAATAAAATTTCTTTAAAAGTACATGAAAATTATCTTTCTTCAAGCTAGTTAGCATTAGAAATTCTTTTATCATTTCTTCTATAGTAAGAATTAAGGCTAAATTTGTAGGGACTGATGAGTTATTAATCAGAGCAGTTTAAATATTCAATTCCATGTTATTATTATTATTTTTTGAAACACCGGTCTCCAATTAGTTAAACGGAGTCGATCGTGATCCAAGGCTGCGGAACAAATATATTCGCCATGCAAACTGAGACGATTACGCGCACGATATAACCACGCCTCGAAGAACGTTTATGCGCTGGCAACGAATTTCACTTCCGATTGGGGGAAATTATTCAACCCACGTTGCCACGATGCTATATCAGCATCGGCGTCGGTGCGGGAGCTCTCCAAGGGCGTAAATACGTCCGGAGCGAGAGCGGGCGCAGATGCAACCGCTCATTACCGAAACCGCCGCTTTTATTGGTTACGCGTGAAGTTGTACGCCACCATGGTGGAAAGAAAACGAGCCTGAAAAGACGAGGATGTACGATAAAACGGCGGCAAAGAAAGAGAAACAGCGCGAGTTATCATCCGACATTGCATGGCCAAGTATTCTTGTACACGCCGAGGGCGGTAGAAAAAGGTTGCAGTTCTTTTGCTTATCGAAATCGTAATTCGTTATGCTTCGAGATATCTCAAAATCTTCGCTTGTTGCATTAGCAAACAGTTTAGCCAATTTTGCATTATAATAAAATTGTCGAGCACTTTCTTTTCTGGCAGTGTCAGATCGTGAATTATAAATTGCTTTGATTCGAGATTCTTATAATAATCATTGTTGAGAGAGAGTTATATATCAAGAATATATACATACGTTCATTTAAATATTTTACTGCAGATTGATTTCTAGAAAGTTAATTTGTATCGTGCAATAAATCAATGAATTAAAAATAACAATGTGAGAAATATCAGATGCGAGAAGAGCGACTTGTCGAAAAAGAAGATAAGAAATTTCATAGAGCTTATGAATGCACTTCTGCTACGCATTGACTTCTTCGAGTTGATGCAGGTTCTTTAATGCGAGATGGTGTTCCCTAATGAGAAACGGAAATGCGCAAATCCTTACGGAGAACGTCGGCGAATGGGCGAGCGCCGACAAATGAACGTATTAATTATTTTTCTTGATAATAAGTCCGCCATGCCGCATCATTCGGCATCTTCGCAATTATACTTTTGTTTCGACCCAATGTAACTGACGGCCTATCAACGTGCGTGTTAGTCATGAACCTCGCCGCAGAATCGACCGCGACAGAAGCGGCATTAAAATCTCCCTTGTATTCACGTTTTATAGCTTTGTACATCATCACTTTTTAATACTTCATTATTATTCAATTTCATCGTTGTCCCATGTGAAATAAAATAGATTGTCGATAACACTTCTGAAACACGATATATCTTTAGAGCTTTTAGTTAAAAATTTATCTCCTAAGTGTTAAGTTGTCCCACAATTTTTAAATAAATAAATAAATTAGTGAAAAAAAATTAAACTTCACACTACAACACTTCGATACTTAAAAAATTATATTCGGATTCCCTACATATTAAAAAAAAAAAGGTTTCAATGGTTTATAATATAGGTATAACTACATGACAACATTTTCTCGTTTGAATAAATTCTTAAGTAAAGAATATCGATTTCGAGAGATTTGCACGAGATTCATCCACGTCATATCAAGACATGAACGGTCGTTACAATTCATCAAACGATGACTTAATTTTATTACCCGCGAGATTTACTGCTACTATCGGATTAATAAAACGGTTTATCGCAAGCCGGAGCGATATATTTTATTAGAGACAGATCGTACGCGCGATCACGGCCGCGGCGGTTTTTCAATGGCCACACAGTTTCTAATTCCGTCGGAACGGAATTGTGCGATAGATCATGACAGATGGATCGTGACGGGTGGAACGTATTGGATAGATCGTGATGGATACATCACGTCGGAGATATATTCTTATTTCGTTTGGCCACATATGGAATTAGATTAGATAGACCGGCATTTTGCCCGGCGCGAGATTACTGCCTAAGGTACTTCGATTTCTTAACCACTCGGTCCTATTCATTCGGCGCACTCGATCCGTCTCGATTTCGCGCCGTAACCTTTTACGGACGAATCTAATCTACGAATGAAATAACAAAAAAGTAACAAAGTTACGAGAAATTATGAAATATTGATATTATTAAATCACTTGCGTTCATTAATTAATAAAATAAAATAAGAGTTAGATATAATTGGCATAATGATTTTGAGAATGTTTGTTAGTCTTATTATTCGTGTGTGTGTAATCATCCTCTCCACTTCATAATATACTGTTCATAATATTATTACATTTTATTGTCTAATGATACACGCGGTGGCGTGTGTAATTTAAATAAAATATCTATCAAAATAATACTCGTAATTACGGACGCATTCATTATATGTACGTATACCTTTTCTTCATTATTATTCAAAAGATTAATTCTCTTACGTATTACCCTCCATGATTTTCCGCGCCACGATTATGCACCGTTACGCAAGCTTGCTGGTGCAGAACCTTCCCTCATTTTCTGCAGGTGTCCCGATCGAGAAAATGGGTTTCGGGGAACAGAGTCGTCATGGAAGTGGCGTTGGCGTGGGCCCCGGGATACCGACGCGTCTTCGTCTCCCTGAAATGAACGAGGAGGGGAAGGGGGAGGGGGGAGAGTAGAGGGGGCCACGTCGCACGAAGAATCCGCGAAGGAACGATCGATCAGGAAGGAGGCCTGACACTAATTGCGGGGAACACTCGGGGAACACGCGTGGTTCCAGCGCGGAACGGTCGTCGGAACGAAACCAGCGTGATTTATCGCTTATCGCCGGCTGCCTCGTTCCGTTGATTGGCTGACGAGGAGGACTCCGGTTCGGCGCGACACTCGTGTCCACCCTTCGATTTACGATCGGCGGTGTCCGGCTAGCATGACGCCGAACATCGTCGACATCCCCGATCGGCCGGTATAACCGACCGCTTGTTGATTGGCAACGAAATCGAACAGGAATTGCTCGCCGACGGTCTATTAGCTCAGTGTCCGGAAGATACATGTCTCGCGATCACGTATGTACGCATGGGAGTCACCGGCAGCGGCCAAGTAATGAGACCGACGTTAAGTGCATCGTTGGATTCGATCCTTAAGTACCGCCTCTGTCTTTACAATGCATTACGGCCTATCTGTCATCGCGCTAATCTGGGACAGTTTTCGCGATAAAGTACTAATAGCACTTGGCTTAGTCACGGTATAGCTAGAATGCCCGAGGAATGTACTAATAACTTGTGAAAGTAATTTCATATCAATTTTGCGCACAAAGATCACTGGCATGTAATTATTTTTTTCTACAGAAAGTTAATTAATTTCAAACCTTTGACTCATGATGTAACATGCTGCATTTGGTGTGATTTCGTGTTATATTTATGTATTTTTTTTTTTAATTCATATGTGCGAAAACAATTCTGAATCAAAATTAAGGTTTTATTAGATTAAAATTAAAAAAAAAATCTTGTCACTTTGCTTATCCGCATTTTAAGTCGCAAATCTCCTTCAAAGATAATAAGAGATAAAAAATTTTTTAACGATTACGTCATGTCCTTTCTTTTAAATTTCTTGAAAAGAAATTCATTACATTATATACGTTCTCCTCACAGCATCGACATTCTTCTGGGTCTTTGCCGGAGTATTCCAATAGTTCGAGAGATTCGACTGGAGAAATTAGAAACTCCCACGACACACTCATTCCTTTGGACGGCGTTAAAGCGGAACGGCAGTCCGACAATTTGCGAGACACGCATTCCTAAAGGTGGAATGACCGGTCACAACAGTGTCCGCCAATTTTTCTAATGCGTTGCTTACGAGCACAGCCTTCCGGGAAGCAGCGGTATTGTGTCCTGAGATTTTTCCTTCACCCGGATGCACCCGATGGAAAACGTAGGAGATGCACAAGCGTGCAAATGTTTTCTATGAAGTCATATAGTCTCGTTATTATATTTATGAAATTGTCACATTTTTAAATAAATAATATTTTAATCGTTTAGAGATTAGTCGCACTTGTAAATATCAGACCATTTGTTTTAAAAATATGTCCATTATTAGGTAAGAAATTCTAGTGATTACTTATGAAATCATTTATTAGTAGTCCACAGTGGCGCTTGTACATCAATATACATTTATTATATTTTTACTTTTTAAGTATCGCGAAATTTTTCAAAGTATATTTTAACGTTATATACATTTTCTCATTTTCACAAGCTTTGACATTATCAGACAAATATTTAAGTGTCTTTTTTTGGTACTTAACATATAATTTGGCTATGTACATTTCAAATTATATAAAATTAAATAATAGCATGAGATTTTGCTAATGTAATCCTCCAAACATGCTGACGTCTCAATGAGTCTAACACGACCTCTTTCTCCAAGTTTTCATATCAAAATAGTTATGCAAATGATAAATAATACTGCAAATAATTATGGTTATTCTTCATTGAAATTACTGCAGAGAATTCATGCACGTATTTTTTTATATCGGTCTGTAGCTGTCATCGATTTTTTAAGAACGATGCGGAAGCTCGTAAAATCCAGTGATATCTGTTACGATAATATGCGAATTTCCGTTTGATCCCGTTTCTCGCGTCCGCCGCGACATGCATATAAAGCGTAACGAAGAAAAAAAAGAACAGACAAAAAGAAGAAAAGCAGAAAGAGACGAGTGCGATACGCATATATTATTGCACATAAAACATTTCCGACGACATCGGCGAGTAACGCCGAATAAATCGTTTCGCGCGTATACTCTCGAATCCCCCGAGGTCCTCCGATGATCCAGTTGGCGAAGAAAGAGAGGAACCGGAGAGACGGGGACCGAAAGTGCATGTACCCGGGACCCAATTACCTCGACTTCGCGGTGCCGCCACGGCACGTACCGTTAGGAGGTGCGTACGTACGAAACGCGGCGGCCACCCCGAATCAAATTGAACGTCGTTCCGCGAGCTAACGTCTCACCGTCCGCAAGTGCGGAAGAGCGAACTCGCGCACGCGAATCCCGATATCGAGAGAGCGAACTCGGCGCGTATCTGCGAGATGAGGCAGGGAGGTGGGCACGGCAGGGCGAGGTTTCGAGACAGCCTCGAGGATATATCACACTTCCGGGCTGCCCCCGAGACCTGACCTTCTCGTCTCTGCTCGCGAATTCCTGCACGCCGCCGCTGCGGATGTGCAACCGAGGACTTACCGCCACGCCACCGCGCCGGCCCTCCCGTTCTTTTTGCCCCCTCCTTCCCCCCCCCCCCCGCGCTCGTGTCCGCGCGCTCGCCTCTTTCCGGTTACAAGCGAGCTACGGGGAAAGCTCGTTTCTTTGGATTAGAATGCAAAAGTAGAGGCTTGTACGAGACATTTGTACTCATGCAAGATATATCTGTACGGCATACAGAACTGCTAAGAATGAAATTGTTTTGCAAAAGCATTACGCGTATGCTAAAATATTCTAAACTATTATTCATTCGAAACATTCTCCGTAAAAGTAAGCTTAGTACCAAGTATAAAAATTGTAAAAATGTCAAATACGACAGTATAAATGATAATTTTCAAAATTCTTAATGATTTAAAATTGAAATTATAATATCAAATATTGAAAACGCAGTGCAAAGACCAAAAATTGGTACCACTTAAAAAACAATAATCTGAAATCAATAGTTGAGCAAGAATGTTACATTTAATGTTTTAATCTTAAAATTTTCTTAATATATATTATATTTCTATCATGTAATATAATGCCTTGTATATATTGGTGCACTTCGCTTGCTTCGGTTCTCGATAAGTCATCGTTACATAGTACACAGAACATTTTAATGATTCGTAAACCATACTGCGGATGCAATCGCACTTCCGTTCTATCCTTGGGGGACAATTAATTCTTCTGTATATATTCCCTATACCTATGACTATTCAGTATTAATCGAACTCTCGACAATCATAAAGTCGACATATTCTTGTTTCTTTTTATGTAAAAAAAATAGTAGGTTATTATGTATGTTACTTTACTTTTTTTACTCAAAATCTTTATGCATTATTCATGCAAATACAAATTAAATTGTTCAAAATTTTCTACTACTTTAATTTCTACTAAATGTTCCTAATAGAGATTATTTTCTTTTTAGCTTGTCAAAGCTCTTAACTATGAAACTCTTAACTACGTTACAAACTGTGAGAAATAGAACGTGGTGTTTCGAGATACGTAGTTTTCCCGAGAGATTCCAATAAAGTGAAACGAAAGAGAGGTTTTATTTAGATTACAAACAATGACACATGCGAAAACCATTGAATGCATAATACGTCTCACTACCGACTGCCTGGGAAGATTTACCGTGGAATCTCACAAAATTCTACGTCTAGTGAGAATATATAATTAAACACAAAAGTTTTCACGTGCGCGAAAGATCTGAATACGTACATTAAGTCGAAAACATACGGAAGCAAATGAATGATTTAAAAATAACAGTCTCACGAAAACCAACTCCGACGCAGTAAGCAAGAACAATCGTTATCGCGATCGACTTTAATTAAAAATTTCTAACGGAACGGCGCGACGAGAATGTCGAGATGTCGAGATAATTCACCGGATATATCTCACTTCCGGAACATTTGGAACATTTTGGCCCCGAGCTCATATTTATGAATTTTCGTGGGATGCCGCGTGAAAAGTGACACTTAGCCGTTCAAAGCTCAAATTAGCTAAAATCGTTAAAATCGTTATTTAAAAATAGTGGAAATATACATATACATATCTGTAATCTGCAAAACTATATTATTCGACAACGTTAATGTTGATAGTTTTGTCGAGTTCCTTAAAAATATTTGATTAATTTTTATATAATAAAAAACGATTATAAAGCAGAGTGGTGTCCAAAAGTTAATTAATTTATGAAGCCGCTTACTCTGATATTACGCGAATTCTGTCTTTGTCGGTCACATTATGATAGAAATAAATTGCTGCCGAATGTTGGTCACGGATAAGAGGAGAAGGAGGAGAGAGCCGGGTGCCCCTCAGGCGAATAAATAATCGATACACGAACACCACCTGCGAGAGGATACCTAAATATATTTCGCACTCCGTATATTCTCGGACAGTGCTTCGGCGGCATCGTTGCTACTGCAAGAGAGAAAGAGAAAAAAAGACAGAGAGAGAGAGAGAGAGAGAGAGAGAGAGAGAGAGAAGGAACGAAGGTGGTAGATCTCTATATTGCGACCTTCGTCTTGAATCAAATTGTTACTATTATAAACGTTACTCGCCATTCGATTGACGTTATTTTATGAGGGATACATATAGGGATACATATAGGGGCCAAGTTCGAGGCCAACTGATCATTTTTCTCTTTCTCAATCCTAAGTTTTATTCCGTCGCGAAATATTACACGCTTCCATTCGATTGATTTGACTCTCCTCTCTGAATATCTTAAAAATTACTGTAGTTTATTTTGGAACTTATAGGCTGGTATTCGTAGTCGAATTCTATTTCAAGATTGCCCAAGTAAGTCTTAAGACGCTAATACGGCTCTGTAATTGCTTGATAATATCTTAAGATAGTACTTAAGATTTTTAATGTAAGACTCGACTATGAATACCGGGCAGATCAGAATCAGAAATTTGCTTAAATCGATTTCTATTACATTTTTTAAAATTAATTTAGTAATACATTTCTATTACTCTTTTTTAATAATTTAATTTAAAGAAAGCAAGAAGTATAATAAAAATCTAGATAGAGCAAATTCTTAATCGGAAAATAATTTACGCAATTTTTACACTTTAATATTTTTTGCAATAAAAACCGCTCTAGTGTTAATTAAATTAACATTTGTGATTGTGTGACTTTAATTAAATGTCCCTTTTTTAATTGATATCACGTATGTTGGCCAAGATTAAGAATCCAAATCCCGATGGAGCCTGCTGAAGTAAATTAATTGAAAAATAAGATTTCATTATTAATTTCACATGCAAGAGAGTACAAGGCAGACTTCTTACGATTCTGTCTCCGATCCACGATACGATCGGCCGATCGATCGGTCAGTCAATCAGCATCGACGACCCCCGCACGCACCCGCAACTCGCGGCCGTGTAAATCCGAGAGCCGAGGAGAGGTAAGGAGCGCTTTTTACGATGATGGATCGTCGGCCGAACCGGACGGGAACGTCGGCCACAGGTTCCCCAGGCACAGGTCCCACACGGTCACACGCCGTGGGTGGGGACGCGGGAGCCATACACGTCTCCCTGGGCGCACATAAATTCGCACGAACCGCCATAAATCGCGGATGGTGGCGCGAGAGCGGGATGCGGGACGTGTCCGCTTCGCGGTTTCGTACTCGTAGCGCGGCGCGGCGACGATGCGGTCTCGTTTGGGAATCACGTTGGGCCCTGGGTCTCGTCGGGGACCCCGTAGTCACGCAGGCATCCGGTATACCGAGACGCGCCGCACCGCGCCGCGATCACCGAACCGTTCCTTCGACCGGTTTTGCCGCGTCTCGCCGCGAATATGAATGAAAGCATTCTTCGGAGCACGGCGCATTTACTACGGTAATTATCGGTCGATTCGATGGACCGCATCCTCTGGATTTATATCGCACGCGAAATAGTCCGCGTGATGAAAAAGCAAGAGCATTGTGTTGTAATGGCGGTGCTTTTTGTCGCGTACCCAGATACCGTCGCGCGACCGAAATAAATTCGATTAAATTAAACGGTCAATCCATACGCTCGCGGAAAACGTTAATTGCAAACTTGCAATATGTCCATGGTTCACTTGGTTTTTATATACCGAAAAAAATAAATATATACTGGTGTCTCAAGTAACCACTGTCATTTAATTTGAATTTAATTCAAATTTGGATTTGAAGTAATCTCAAATGATCATACATGTAACAGTCTACTCGTAATCCGCACGCGTAAGAAGTATCGAAATTCTTTATATCAAATTATTTATTGTATTTCTAATAATATATGGTTATTCTTCATCTCTATTTGTTAGAACGACTCTCTCTCTCTTGTTCCCAAATATATACGCGGCTTTATTCATTGAACGACTGCCATAATGATCAACATCGCCCGATTTATACTCGCTGTCCCGATACCACCTGCAGATCCACGAGCCAAAAATCGCCAGTGCATTCGTAAATCAAGGCATTCACGAGAAACGCGACGTCGGCAAAACCGTCCCCGCCGCTCTTCTGCTCGCAAGTAGAAATAACTCGTCGAACCATGAAAAGGAGCGAAGGAGGTGAGGCCCTGAAAAGGGTCCACAAGGAGAGCAACGGCCTTACATACTCGTTGGCCCACTACTTGTACCCCCGCGATACGCGTTCCGCATTGATATTATTTCATTAACTTTTTGCCAGTCGCCTCGCTTGTTGGTATAGTGGTTCCATTGGTCGGTCGCCTCCTCCTACGGCTACTCCATCTCCTCGTACCCAACCCATTCCATGCCTTTGCTCCCTCGCTACCAAGATTCCCTTTCCTATCTCATCCTCATCCGACATCTTTTGGCAGATTGCACCTGTCATAGATGTAATGCGTATCACGGCGAAAGATTGTATGATTTCAAACCAGCGGCAAATGTCTTACAACTTGATCTATGTCACTTCAATACATACACGTATAATACAAAATTAAAATAAAATATAAAATTTTCAAGTCATCTGCATATTCATTAAAAATTGTAATTGCCTGCATTTAACAATACGCTCTTAATACGCTCTGTGCAATACATGAAAAATGAAGTACATTAAACGGATAATTTTGAAGACAAATGTGGTGATTTTTAAAATCTATTTTATTAAACCAAATTATTAATCCTAAATAAACTCAAAGATTGTACTACTTGATACTTTTGGTGTTTATTCTCTTTAAGTGGAAAATTTACAACTGATACATAGCGTAACTAATTTTCACATGCGTGAGTACAGTAGAGCAACGTAATGCGATAGCCAGAACTAATCCCGAGCTTGGTCACCCGCCTCGCTTCCTGCTCCAAGTTACAAAGTGCGGACCGCGAGTCGCGCGCAGAAAAAGAGGATCGGCGCTTTATTAACGAGGCGTTCCGCAATAAAGCGGGACGCGCGAGCGTATTGCTCTCGTCTCGGGTCGAAAGAACCGCACGGGGGCCGTGCTGTTATCGGGCCGATCTCCCGTACGGTTCCGCGCGAGTTCTTCCTCGCGAAAGAGGCGTGCTCGGAGGGCACGAAAGGGGTGTAGGTACGCGATACATTCGTTGCTCTTGCCCTCTCGCCCTCTCCCATCCACCTTCCTATCAATCGATCCTTCCCATTACCCCCTTTTTTCCGTATCGTACAATTTGGAATCTCTCTCGGACCATAACTTGCAATCTGCAGAATATTTTCTGCCGGTTCTTAAAAATCCCGAAGAAATACCGCAAAATAGAAAATGAGACTTTAAAACCTTTCGAAAAATATACCAGATGCTTGTATTTACACTCACGCACAAGTGCACACTTACTTATTGTTCTTATGAAATTTTTTACATAAAAAAAAATTGACTATCCTGCAGACATTGTTTGATTACTTAAAAAATTCTATAAAACAATAATCAGTAAAGAAGCAGCTCTCAGAGCTATATTTGGAAGTGATCCAATATACCGTCTGGGGATACTATGGTGTATAATTTACCGCTTATCTTTTATCGGAAAATTCTGATCTCTCACACGGGTGGTATAAATCCGCGCCACGCGTGCTCCTACGCATCTGAAAAGTGCGCTTAGAATGCGCGCGCGTTTCTCTCTCTCGGGTGCTCCGACAGGTATGCGGGACCCCGTAAACGTTAGGAAGGTGCACCGGGCGAGCTCTGTTTATATATATATATATATATATACACGTATGTACCGTGCAATTGCAATGGACTCTGCATTAAACATAAAGCCGAGCCCCCCGCAGGAGCGCGCGAGAGGCGGCGATCTCGATAAAAACCAGTCCCATTTTCCGCGCATACAACCGATCTGACGCTCCACTATGGTATCGGTTCGCAGCCGCTCTTTCGTATCCCCTGAGAGAATTTCTTTCTTCCTCCTTCTTGGCCGCCGCCGCCGCCGCCTCCTCCTCCTCCCCCCCCCCCGTTACTCCGCTCGTTTTATAAACGCGGCAGCGGACGTAATAAATCCTGCCGCCACGTTTAATTCTAGCCCGAATCATCTTTCGTCCTTTCCCATCGTAACGGAACGCATATTCTCTGTAAGCTGAGATTCCTGCTGCTCGTGTTTACCAAAGAAATGATCCAACACGGAATTATCTAATTCGCGAAGCGTATCCTTAATGATGTACCATCAATATCTCTCAATATCTAAATATATATTTAATGATCATGGGAACCAGTAATATAATAATTAATAAGTATCGCTACCTAATTAACATAATTGAAGACGAATAAGGCATAGCGGTATTTCAGAGAGAATACTTTTGAAGAATCCCTCAGACAGAGCTGAGGTCGATCGCGCGCGAAAAGCTCGGAACGTACGCATTCCACGTAAAAATTGCGCAAAAATTGTTTTTGCATCTTTGTGAAATTCCGCGTGGCTCACCTGGCGGTATTGCGGCGTAAGATTCTCCCAAGTGGGTATGACGTCGTGGAGGCGCATATCGAATTGCACACGGGCGGCACAAGCCGATTCGGCCTTTTACGGGCTAAGCGCTCGTTGTCCACTTCTTGCCGACGCTTACGCTGGTAAAACGGCGGGTGTCAGCCGTCTTTCGAGAGAGGGATGCTCCTTAAACGGATCATTGGTGAACGCGCGTTAAAAATCTTGACGAAGAGAGACGGGAACTTTATTGCATAATAATTATTATCGATCAAATCTGAGACGCTGTTTCCTTAATCCCGCAGGTAGGAAAACAACCTCGATGATTCGGAATCAAATACTACGTAAAATAATGAATGATCGCGTAGGTATGTCTTATAGATTCAACAGCTCATTCATGTCGAAGACACGAAACGCTTATGCCGAGGCCATAAATATGTTTCCGCGAATAATCGTAGGAATGCTGTTGCGCGAACCCATACAAGTCCGAAGCTAGTTAGGTTTTATTAATTGCGAGAAGAGCATAATTTCGATGTCGCGCGAAAGATCGTAATACCTGACACAGTCAGTCGCTACCGCGTTTCGATGCGCTAATACTAGCTGATTAATCAACACGCGTTCGTGTAGCAAATACGTTCTATACGTGCGAGGAATGTCGCAAGGATTCGCGAAAATCGAGTAGGCGTTAATGCGACTTCTCGCGGCGGGTAATGCGCGTGCGGTTGCGTCAGGAGTAACGCATGTGTAATTTATTAGCGTCGGGAAAAGGCGAATGATTCGATTTATTCCGCGCGGAGGTATTCGCGGAAAAGTTATAGCGTTTAGACCGCTCAATGCGCATTGCCCGCGGCGCGGATAGTCTAAGGGCTATTAGGACGGGGAAGAACCTCCCGTTACGCGAACATCAACTACCCGAATGTTTTATTGTGCGAACGATCTATTACTAAAACGATTTACAGAGGTATCCAATTTAAATGCAAAACACTCCGCGGCACAAAATTTTTCTCGCGTCTATGATATGTAATACAAATTGCATCGTACTATCTGATCCACAAAAGACGCAAAATTTATTTCTCTAATAAATAAAATAAAGAAAAATAATAAAATTGTTATAAAAGAGGTACAGATTACAAATTTAAATTGTTCTTTTTAGCAATTTAATAAAGATACACAACGTCTTATTGTTCAAAGTTAAAAAACGACAGAACGTATGCAAAATAGAAAGAAAAGAGAGAGAGAGAGAGAGAGAAAGAGTATGTGTGTATGTAAATGTAAAGAAAAAAACAAGTAGAGAGAGAGACGAAGATTGAAGAGACGAACCCGCGCGATGCAGCCTCAGATGTTATTGTCATTTCACATTGCATAATAATAAGCCTTGATTAATTAACAGTTTGATAGATTGCCTCCAGTCATACGGTATGAAAATAATGAATCCGGTATACTAACTAGGAAGATGAAGATGAATTATTGTAACTAGAAGAAAATGATGATAATGATGATGACGACGATGAAAATGAAAGACGATAGGCAGCTAGCAAGGCGATAAGAAACAATCGACATTGTATCCTCCTGCCATTTTTATTTCTCCGCGGAAATTTAATCGCGGGGACCGATTTACGCGCATTTCAATCTCCCGGCTCCGCCAAGTCAACAAGCACGTCACTTCCGTCATCGCAACGTTATGTAATATGGAAAACGCGCGGTAGAGGCATTGATTCTCGCATCGCAAACAATACGATGCAAATTTATAAGCGGATTTTTCTTTTAAAGCCTTATTATGCGACCGACCGATTGCGAATGCACCAACAAGGATTCCTTGGCCACCGTGTGTTGTAACGTATGCCGTCGTCGTATTATGCGGAGGCACCACCTGTGGACACGTCGATACGCATTATTTACAGACACGCAACGACGACGTCCGCAATCTTCCCGCGACAAGACGGGCTTGCACCGCGGTTTGTAACTAATTTTAAAACGGGTCAGCCACGAGTGCGCGCCGATATATGATTAATGACAGGCATTAAGGTAACGATAGCCGCGCTTTAACATAAAAGACAATAGTGCCCGCTAACAGCCTCGCACGTTTTCCCTAATGACCACTGACTGCTATAGAGTTTCTAAGGTGCCACCTTTGCACGCGAGACACGAGCGTGATTCGAGCGCACAAACTCGTTGCACCGTCCACGGGCTCTCGAGATCTTGGCCGGCAATCTTCTCGTGTACACAAATGATACGTTATGCGACGGAGTTAAAACAGCGAGTTCAACCATTTTAATCTCTCGTTGCGCATCCTACTTCCAAGAACTTGCCTTACGCCTACTTGAAGATTACACTAAAAACAAGTCTTCATAAAATATCCATCAAATTGCTGGAAATTTAGATATAACACAGTACATTTTTTTATGTTGTAATCAAACGTTTAATTTTCCACTTGCAATTGGTTTCATTAATGTATATATTAAAACCAGAAATTGTAATTCTCAATTTGCATCTCGTAAATATAATACATTATAGTTTTACTTTAGAGAATACGTTATAACTCGTAGCGATAAATAAAAATAAATGGATAAAAATTTAAAAACATTGTCTAAAATATTAAACCAATAATTTTTATATTACGTTGTTCGCCCTTACAGTAAAAGACGAAACCGCCGTCCTTCTCCATCCTCAGTATACCCCCGTGTAATTAGGTGGCCATTTAGAAGAAGGCGATCGCCGTAGAAACGCGGGTGCTCCGAGCGTTAATGGGAACCGTCCTGGTCTATCATTACGCGTAATACGGACGTGTAATACCGGCTGGTACCTCGCACATTCGTACACACGTGTATACATGCAACATGCACTTAAAACGAACGCTCCTGCCGCGGACGGGAAAGATGCACGCGGACGAGAATGGACAAGCTATCGCCGCTGACATCAACAACATCACCCAGATGATGGGCACCACCATGTCGGTGCTGCAAACCCATATGAAATTGCATATCCGAGATAATAATTCGTGCTATTAAACTATCCCCTGTTACACTTGTGATATAGCTATATTTTAAATCAGGCAGAAATAAAAAGTGAAACGTGAACAATGAACATTCGAAAAATTTGGAGACAGAAAATTAATACTTTCTTTTTGCTATAACTTTGTCATAACTATGTAAGTATGTAATGTCATAAAAATGTAAATTTATGATTAATAAATAATAAATATGATTAATAATAACACATTTTAAAAAATATATGGAATAAAAAACAATAAAAATATAGAAAGTAAAATTTTTCTATACAGACGCAACATTTATTTTACACATTTGTTGCTTTAATGCAAAATATGATGCATGAAGTATCGAGAGAGATATTACTGTTTTACATTTATAATATTGAAGAATACAGACGCGTGAAGAATTCGCCAAACTATCTTAGGAAGATGAAAGTAGAAAGACGGAACGCGGATGGGAATTTCCAAGAAATATAATATTGTTAGCATTAGTATCACCATCGTACCGGGCGAGCACCTACTCGCGCGAAGATGATCATCCACCGGCGACGAGAGCAAGAAGATCCGCGGAAACCCCGGCATTATGTAATTGGCTAAGGTTTTCATTAGAAACTATTATGTGAGCTACCGCTGCCGCGGCTGTCGGCCGGCAACTCGGTGAAACGGAATCATCGTGAGGCTTGGAAATACAAATAAGACCGGCATCAGCTGAGATTGTGGCAGACGCGGTAGTGCTCCCTCGTCGGCTGTTACATTCAACCATCAAGGTCGCAATTTTCTGGTACCGTTAAAGCGCTATAAATTAATTATCCACGTGCGTTTGCGCCGAATCGAGCTAGAGAGATTATAGTTATCATGCGTTTTGTGTTATGTTTTATGGTATAAAACATAATTTCTTCTAGACGCAGACTGTAGCCAATGCGACACGTGATTTGTTGATGCTATTATGATTTACTACGCTACATTCCACACGTACACACACATCAATCAATTACAAAAATTTTAATCTGTATCTTCAATTTACTGGCAATACAATTACTGTACGCTTGATAATTTATTTGTTTGTTTCATCTTTAATAACTTTAATTGTTTTAAAGCACTTTGTATTCCTTTTACAAATTTCTTTCACGTTGAGAAAAAACATTATTGCAATTACTATAATTCAACTATAATTCATAGTTATTTTTAGTGTCAACTACATATTTATAAATATTTCAATGCAAATTATAATTATTAATTATTATTACTACGTAAATGTAGTAAGCGAATATTTAAAAAATTGTTATATTCACTATAATTAAAATTATATTTACATAAGCGTATTTCTTTTACTTTTACTATTCATATAACTTGATATTTTAATATTTAAAATTATCATAATTTATGGTATAACAATATAACAACCACAAAAGTAAACCTCTTGATTATAATAATTGTTCTATGCAATTATAATCACAAAACCAAAAACTTTTCTCAATGTATGAGTAACAAATTGTAGTCAAATTCTGATTTGATCAATTATAGCCTTTTCTTTCAGTGACATCTGATGAATACAGTTATTAAAAAATGATTATTATTTGAACATTTCATCATCCTATCGTTCACCGTATTTCATCCGGTTACCTCATCGTGCATTTAGACTTTTTATAATCGTCTACTCCGTCCGAGAGAGGAACACATCGTTACGCTATACAATATCGGCTGTTCGTATCGGTATTGTTACGCGCAATATTGTACCGCCGGAACCTACTACGATCAAGACATTCCTATTGATGTTCCCGCGGCAGGGATCGAGATCTAAGACGACTCGAGAAGGAAACTGGTAGCCTTGAACGGCCTCCTATCGCAAACACAAACGCCCGAGGCATCGAACGGCTCACATTATCGAAGAGAGAAGCTTGGCTCCCGCATGTAGCTGTCTCGTATTATCTTCTTCTCTTATTCTCTCGCTGTCTCTTTCTTCTTCTCTCTTCCTTCCTGACGTCGTACGTGTCGCCGGAGGTACGCGCACAGTTTATGGTTCTTGTCAATAGCTACGAACAACGTACGAAACGCGGAAGCGTATTTACTGCCAGCCCTATGGCCCCTATTCGGATTTGCGATTGTGTTTTAACTCTCCCTTGAAGACCTTTGCCTTTTTATTGCATATACCAAAGCCAATGGTCGAAGCACGTGTTCTCAATGCCATTTATATTTTTAATATAAAACTGAGCTTTTATTGATTACAGAACAACAAAGGATACGAGAGAGAGAGAGAGAGAGAGAGAGAGAGAGAGAGAGAGAGCACAAAGATGTAATATTATTAATGATATTTTACTTTCCAAAAATATTTCAAATTGATACGCAAATATATAATGGAAAACACATTGTTAAAATATATCAAACTTCTTTTTCAAATTTTATAAAAATATTTTAAATTATTCTTCTATTGTTATTTAGTACATTCTCTAGTGCGTACAATTCCTTACTCTCTTGCCCTTAAATCATACTTTGCAAAGATGTGCAGATAAATCAAGTTTATCTACAACGTATTGAGTGCAGATCCGCGAGTTCATCTAAGCCTAAATGACTGTGCGAATCAGTCATTCCAGAGGGATCGTGAGAGAATGACGGATGGACACTGTAATAAAAATAAACAAACAGTATGAACGAGTTGATATTTTTATCTGGTGAAGAAAATCACCTTATCTATAAACAGTTACTTTATTGTGCGTCGATTGTGCAATTGAAGAAATATCTTGCAGTCACTTTGCAGGTACAGCACACACTATTGCGTAGAGAAGCAATTATTTCTACGCACCATTTACCTTAAGCTAAAAATTTGACGAACAACGGGCTTTTCAATTACAGTGCAGCCGACTTGAAAATTGCTTATCGACTCTAACAACGTGCTTCTGTGCCTCAATCCAATCGATTGAAGATCATAGATCATGGACAATTCATCGATCCGAGTGCATGTCACGGGGAAGAAGCCGTTATTAACTCGTATTGTGAGAATGTGAGACGATAATCTGTGAAAACATGTATGATAATTCGTCGCGTCCTAATTAAATCTTCGCGAGGAGAGCACAAACCGAGGCTATGAAAAGCACCATTGTATGCAAACGATGCGGTAAGAGTGCAGCCGTAGAAGTTATCAAAGCGATCGATATGAAAAACCGCAGAGAGAGAGAGAGAGAGAGAGAGAGAGAGAGAGAGAGAGAGAAGTGGCACGGCTACGGCAGTCCCTTCTATCTAAATGTAACGCCTGGGGCTTCGAGAGAAACGGGTTCGCATTATCTATCCATATTCACGCGCACGTTCAGCCAAGCGACGTGCATTCGTGACGGGAGTGATCCGCGAAATTATGATCACCGATGGCAAATAACATCAGAAGAATGCTAGCCGTCATTACACGATCTGAATTACTTACTCCAGCTAATATATTTCTTCCCCCCCCCCCAGAAAACGGTACTTTAAAATCGCGTGATTCCTCTCTTCAATCACGACTGGTGACACAACCTACGCCCGTTAAATCTGGAAAATTATAATCTGCTAGACTTTAATAACTTGGGAATTAATATCCAATTAAGTCATTCGGATAATCAATAAGAATAATTATTGTCTAGAAATTTCCGCAGCTTTATTCGCAACTTTCGCAATCGTGGCTTGAATCATCAGCCCTCCAGCTTCCTTCGTCTTCTATATAGAGAAATGCGTTCGCGACGCGTACGCTCAATTACGCGTCGGTATATACGCGCACGCAATGGCTGCAACAGTGCATGGCGCATTATTCGCTGCTTACGATGGCTGATGGTTGACTGATAAATTTACAGCCCTGCTCCCGGTATGCCCGGAACGAATACAAGAGAGGAGCGGCTCGCTTATTTACGGGTGCGAACCCTTTTTATTATCCGTACGCGCGGTAGGTCACTTCCTCTCGTTCGCGTGCCCCGCGTGATTCCTGGAGGACGAGGTGGGAACGTATCCCCTTGCCAACTGGACAATTACACGATTAGCAGTTTAGCGCTTTTTGTTCCTGGACGGTAACGCGGCGTCTTAACGTCGCGCGTCGTAATGTAAGGTTGTCATGAAAGATTTGTTGACTTTTCTAACGCGAGTCTCTCTCTTCCTCGGACTTAACGGCATAAAAGTCCAGACTTTTTAAAATCTAGGAATCAAATGATAAAAATTCAAATTTGACGTGAATAAATGAACAAAAAGTAGCAATTGTGCATAACCAAAGTAATTTTTTTTTTTTTTTGCTTAAATATTAATTATTAGAGTCGAGATATCGAGAAGCTATTATCGACATGGCCGTTTCGATGAAATAACCAATCTTGAAAAAATGTTAACGTCGTAAAATTTTAAAAGCTTCGTGATTTTAGTATGCTGCGTATCAGCTCTTTTTCCCCCAAACAAAAAGTTTTAGAATCCACGTACCGTGTAACGCACGGGCAAGATATAATTCACCGCAAAAAGATTTTAACAAGCTAATAGCTATCATCAAAAGATGCAAACCGCGATAAATGTTTTACAATCACCAGCGTTAATAGGAAGCGGCCCCGATGAGCGATCGCATCGGCGGCCACTGATAACGCACCGATAAGCCGATAATTCAAAACGATACACGCCGCGCGCGAGCTTTCCGCGCGGAATCGGCCAGTATCACATTGTTCCAAGCGTTAAGCGGCAATTGATGCGTTACGATAAATTGTAACGGCCGCGGTCGGCTTGTCAGTAAATGATAAATAAATTACGCTGGCCGATATTTACGGGCCGTGCACGGGCCGCAGGAGGTATACCCTTCCCTCCCCGTATATAATACCGTATCGTGATAGCGTATCGGCCGATAATTCAAACCGGCCGGTCCCGCGGCCGACGACCCGGAACGACGATGCGTTTAACGCGCGTCAAAATTTTTCGCCGCTTATCGGTCGCGCGCGCGTGCTCGTGGCGAACGCGAACGTTGTGGCGCGCATCTCGTTTGGCCGCACCAGCACGTTGCGGAAACCCGAGAGGAGCCTGCGGATGCGCATCGCTGAGCAGCCGACCGCCGCGCACGCATTAAGCGCCGAGTAATAAAGTATCCTTAATACGCCCGTCGACCGAATACATTATCGCCTTAACGATTCGGAATGCGAACTGCCTGTGCGATAATCGGACGCATGCTCGCAAAAGAGCATGGAAATCTAGCGACATCGGCGCCCGTGATCAGCCATGCTCAACTCCGGATTCAACCGTGACAATTTCAACGATATTTCAAAGGAAATAATGTATATTCATTAACTGGGACTAACTGATTAGAACCGTCCATTCGTCTTTTTTTTTCCAACGCGTTTATACGGCTACTAAATGTTGGAACTTATCGCGTACGTTGCAATTGTCTTATTACGATTACTTCTCTATCATTTATCACTTAATGCAATCGCATTTGTATCAGAAGTTTCTGTGCACACATGTACCATGTATAATACATACTGCGTTAAAAAGAGAGAAGAGAAAAAAGAAGATAAAGCCAATGAGATGCTTATTTTTGGGGGAAGGTGCATCCAGCAGGCCAAAGACAGATGGTTCCTCGGTCGAGTATCATTTGACCCCCATTACCCTCTCATTCGTTCTCTCCTGATCCCTCGATTTCCGTCTCTTAATTTTTCTGCCAAGTATTGAAATCCCTTTTCGACTTTGTTCGCAGAGAATATAGTCTGTATAAACGCAATTATATTTTGAGAAATGTATCATAAATTTAAAAAATGCATAACATATAAAATATGTAATGCTTTAATAATCTCTATTTATAGTTTTCCAATTTTTCGTTAATTTATAAAATAAATAGTTGATTATTCCAATTAAGTATTGATTTATTTCCAATTACACGATCACCGAACTTTGTACTTTTTGCAATTTAGTTTACATACAATTGGCAATTGTAAAAAATGATTTAATCAGGACTATACATATGTATGAATTTACAACACCGATCACGTTTCCTAAAAATTTCCTTATTAATTTGTGTACCTAAAATCACCTAAATTAAATATTCACATTAAAACGGGATAGATCTGTTATTGATCGGTTAATTTTAATCAAACGCCATTTTGACCTCCATTATCCTCTGGTTCGTTCTTTCTTGCTTTTACGATCTATCCGCCCCCTCGTGCTACTACGAGACCCACGTTGTTTCTCTTAATTTTTCGTCGGCTGGCATGAAATCTTCACCGATAGAAACGGAAGAGAGGGGCGCATATTTATATTCCCAAGAGCATACACCTAGGGTACACAGATATCTCGCCCCGAGGGCGGTTACGCAAGGATAATAATTATCGTCCCGGCGTACCTGGAGGAGAGTCGTGAGCGGCGGCGATCAAACGAGCCTGCCGAACGAGTCGCTGCCGCGAGGATGGTGGGGACGAGAAAGGAGCCTCGGGGCCCGGAGAGTGGAACCGGGGGCCCGCCGCCAGCACCTGCCGGGCCGGGGTCCTCACGAGCACCCGAGGTCGCGACACGCGGATCGATCGAAGCGAGCCGATACCTCCGTCTTTTGTCTCTGATATTCTCAGGAGTCGCCTTTTGTGCCCAGGCTGAATATTCTCATTAATCGCGCGGCTCCAAACTCTCGTTATTAATGACGTCGTATAATCAATAGCAACTGTAAGTTATTTGTTCGGCAGGGGATTGGCCGTAATTAGTTGGCGGCAGTAGTCCGGCGAACAAAACATTTTTTTTTTTTTTTCAAGCTAGGTAATGAGATACTTTCTCTCTCAAATTCCGTTACAAAAAGTAGCTCGGGTTATTCTTCCTAGATTTTAATATCGCATTACTAAATTTGTATTCTTACTCATTAGAATAAAAAAAATATATTAATTCTTTACGGTCTAAAAAAGTTGACTTTTATTACTGTATAAATTGCTCTTGCACTTTGACACTCGATTACAACACGATAAATTAACTTCAAATCCCGTTTATCTGAAAATATACGATTTATTATTCGTTGATTATTTGCTGACGTCTTCAATATCTAAACAACATGTTGTTACCGTTCTTATTTAAACCTATATGAAAACCATTTATGGAAAATGTATTTATTTTTCAAAACAGTGTGTAACTACTATCAGCGATTATGCAGTCCTAACAGAGGCGCATTTGTATCGCCGTTCTACGACTTATCCCCGAAGGACTCTCGAAAGAGCATGAGTCCAGTGACTCGGCTCGAGTACAGCCCGTGGGCCTCACGCTGCACACTGTGGTCAGTGGCCCCCGGAGGAATAATATTCCCACGCCCGCGCAGTATCTTTGGTCCCCTACCCCTCCTTAGCTCTTTGCCACCGAGTCGAAGAACAAGACAGGTAGAGAAAGCCTATCCAGTTAAATGACATCTGTTCCGATAGCCATTAAATTCAAGACGAGACCACTATTAAGTTAAATATTCCTTTATTTTGCAATTGTTTTAATTGTTATTTGGTAAATTAATATTAACTAAGATATTATTCAGAAAGATTCGAAATATATATCTTCAAATTCACAGAAAGTAATTCAATTGTTATTTCAAAAAATATTCCCACGAGAAAATAAAGTAAAATAATAAAAGTGTTTAAGAGATTGGACTAAAGAAACTTGATAACAAATATAATGGCATGCAAATTTTAGAAGTAAATTTATAATAACGCTAATTCAGTAAGTTAATTTAAAAATTACTAATAAGTGTTCCGCGCAATAGTAAGGCAAATACAAAGTTCCGCGCAATAATGACGGAAATGAAGAAGCTGGCACGATTAATGCCTTGGAAATAGAAAATTCACAAGGCGCCCTCTTGTACCCGTGCAATTCTAATATACTCCTTGCACCAAAAGCCACTCGCATATGCAGATAATTGCTAATAGGTAAACGAACATACGCACTACGCTGCTTCTTTCTCGTGAGAATGTAATCCTCATGTCATATTGCGCTCTTGGCCTTTGCGTTGCTTTACGGTAGTCACAAAGTCGGCATAAGTTGCGCTTATCACTCGCTGAAATTGTAAACCCCGATGCTTTTATGTCACCGCGGTAAACATGAGATTAAAAAAACGTTCTATATTATTGCTGACAATTAATGTCTGCCAGATAAGCATAAAAATAAATCGATTCAATAAAAATTTAAAAACATTATCTGATATATTTTTTTGTAAGTCATAACTGGCGCTGAATATAAAAATTTAAATTAAACATTATTTGAGTATCATATTTAAATAATGTATAGACAGCTCTCAAAATGTTTCCATTTCAAGCTAAAAATTGTACTTTTAAAGCACATTATTGAATATATATAATATAAAATTGCTAAAATCGGGAACTGCATCATTAATTTTTATTTCAACAAATTAATTAATTAATTTGCAGAGATTAATATTTTCGTGATAATTATTATAGAATTCTTCAAGACAAAAACCTTCGCATAGCAGAATTATTAATTATTATATACGGTACCGCAAAAAATGAGTCGTAGCGATCTTGTTGACGTATGTTTTGAATGCACCGTCGCAGGTAGCCGTCCTCATTAAAACACGTGACGAAGAATCGCCGCGGGTGACATCGTTTAGACGATGACTTTAATTGCCTGAAACGTATATTAAAAATCGATCTGCCTGGCAAGCTAGTTTTAAGCCTATTATGTTCCATATACACGTATGTAGAGCAACATCTGCTATTTATCAATTAATAATTTCTTTGATACATATCTATTTAATTCGAGCTAAATCACACATCCAAAAATATAAATTTATTGAAAAAAATTTGATAATCAAGATATATTAAAGTAAGAATGCAGTCATATACATATATGACACTTATGACTATTTTCTTTATTATTATTTACTTTCCTTTGAAAAAAAAGTATATCGTCAGATTCAATAACTAAATTCTACTGTGTAGATATCGAGATTCAGGTTGAAATCTCTCAGGCAGTTTTGCCAGATGCGCAACGTGCAAAAACGCGTGCTCGGCATAAAACGGACGAGGATTCGATGGACATACGTCGTGCGAACGTAAAAACGTAGTGACAACTTGCATCACCAATTCGTCGTCGCGGCTACGACAGCGAAACTCGCGGGACACGACAAACGGTACCGCCTGTCTCTCTGGCTTTTAATTCTCGCCGTCCAACTTGCTCGATCGGCAGGGAGCTTGACCTACTTCTTCTTCTTCTTCTTCTTCTTCATCGTGTTACCGTCACATCACATGGCACGATCGATCAGCTTAAGGAACACACCTGCGGTTTTGCACGAAAACATCGCATATTCATATATTTTACATCTGTTTCTTTTATTTTTAAAAGATCGTAGTTTAATTGTATCTGTACAATAAAAACATATTTCAAACGGAAAAATTTCGAATTTTTGCAGAGCCAGCATCCCTTCCCTTTAATTGATTTCTATGCATCGACATAAAGGAAACCATAACTGTTTTTCAATTTATAAATTCAAACGTATAAAAGACGTATCCTAATCTTACAATTAAATTTCTTACTCAGTTTGTGCAGAATAACAATTAGCAAGTTTTGCGAGAGCGCAAACGAGATTCGATGTATATGAGAACGTCGCAGAAACCGCATAACGAGAGACCGTGTAACGCCCACGCGATTGCTCTGCTATCTTCTCTTCTGCAGGCGAGTCGTATACGATCGTCCCCTACCGTCTGCTTTTACGCTTGTACCCGGGAACGATGATGAAGAGGGCAACCTCCCGTGGATAGAAGAAGATCCGTTCTAACGAACGCTCTTCGTTGGATTTATGTCGCCGTTTATCAAACGCGGGATGAAAACGTAAGCGAAATGCATAATGTAACGAACTTCGAAGCGAATATGTGACTTTCAGCAAGGCGCTCGCAAAATATCCAATCGTTTTTGGAATAACCGATTGGTACATTGGAAAAAAAAATTTTACGGAATCTAATTTGAACTTGACATTGATCCTCTCTCAGTATTAAATCATTATGAGAAACGAGAGAGAGAGAATTCTACATTACATAACATAGAAGCAACGTTTTTCCAAGCTTTATCTGAGGATGCCTCGGAGGATATAATTGTGATTGCTTGAGTAAGTTCCAAACGAATGTGATAAGATATAATTGATAGGAGCTTAATCGAGTTGCTTATTATCACTTTTGTACCTGACGAGGTTAGTAGGATTTATGCCGTCGCTTATAATCCACGGCATGATTACATTAGCAATACATCTTTATTAACCCGCTATCTACAAACTGTCCTCGTGATCAAGTGTTGGTATACTTGATTACGGACATGATTCTCGATTGCTAACGCGAATAAGATCCAATCTGGAGAAGACTCGTTCCCTCGTCACCCCGCTTTCGATTATGATTAAACACTCGCCGGTATTCACCTACTTATCATACCCGTGTCCTTTATCACCTCGCGCGCAAGATAGCTAGGAAGCTACCTCGGAAATTTATGCCGTTCAGGCTCGCCGCGCGACCGTCGGGTGATATTAAGCCCAACGGATCGGTGCAATTACTTGGCCGCCATGTCGATCTGCAAAGAATACGAATCATGGCGACATCGACATACGAAATCTATAACAGTAATACCAGATCGTATCGACGGTGATGTCTTCCTCTCACTGCGCAGGAAGAAACGGTGACGAAGGAACGTCCCGCGGCAAGTAGAAACATCCGTTACGGGGAACGGCTTCCCGGGGCGATTCCATCGTTTATCAGACGCAGGAAGGAAGCTCGGCGCGATGAGAATAATGGAGCGTTTGATTTTTCACCTCGCACGTGCGTGATACAGCGGCCTCTTGAGAGACGGGAGAATCCAGGCATTTTCATGGAGGTCACGTAGCACCGATAAAACAAATGTCTGTCTTCGACTTACGAAGTATTCGTGTTCATGAGACTTGTACCGGCCATCTACCGCGCGATTCATATCGTAGATAATAAAGAAGTAACGGTGTCGGTCTCTGATATAGGAAAGATCGTAGGACCGTAAAAAGTGCTGCACTATTAAGGTGCCACGCATATCAATTTATCGATGATTTTTTTATAATAAAGTAACGGATGAAGCGCAAAATAGCCCCAAGAGGATTTTTCTGTTAAAAATATAGTTACTTGTCATATATCGGGAATCATCCGTCTGTTTACATAAAATGGTTATCGCATTTTTACACTGCTTTCTCGATGTTATCGTTTCATCAAACCGTACTTGCAGTAACTGACTTTCCTTTCTAAATGTCAGTTGCCAATTTTCGAATTGCGTGCTCAATCACAGAGATAAGCGTAAAACAGGTCTGTAAGAGTATCTTATGTCGATCGAGCTTGTCGCAATCATCGGATACTATCGCGCTAATGAAAGAGATTATGACTTACGTAAGTTAAACACAAAAGTATGTGTATCTCACGCAGCATCGAGACATTAAACGTATATCGGTGAGATATAAGAGCGCATTAGAACGTATCTTCCCCCTTCGTGTACCAGAACAGGTGATGAAGAGAACACTCACGAGAGAGAATCGATCCTTTCTTCAGGATTTCCTGGATGCTGCTCCCGTTTATCAGATACGAGGGGAGAAGCAAAAACCTTTGCATTTGCGTGTCGTACGTAATTAAGAAAATTCGTGTAGCAATTGAAAATAAATAATAGAAATGCAACCCCTGAAGAGACTGAAATGCAACAATTACATTTCTAAACAAATTAAGAATATATTGCAACAATCTCTTTTTTAAATTATAAATATGGAGTGAGTGGAATTATTATATTCATTAAAATATAAAGTAGTCCTTCTCCATTTTTTTTTTTTTTAATAACAGGAACAACATTCCGTCGAAATAGCATTGAAAGTAACTCGTGTAATAAATAAAGCCACGATAATTTATCGCGCAAAAAAAACTGTATAAGATATCTCGAAAGCTTTAGAAGTTAAATTTTTCGACTGATACATTTCGTAATTCAAAGCCCGTCGCGGCAGTCGAGTTTTAATCTGGCTCTAATTCCACCCGTCTTCCAGCAGCCGCGGATTAACGCAGTAGCTAAGCACTAACCGCACGAACGGACGTGCGTTGCCTGCTTCTAGCAGATATACCTGCTCGTCAAGCAGACTCGGCGGAAGCCGTCTCGCGAGTTTACATCGATTCACCCCGCCGCGGCGATCATATACCACCATCATGCTGATGTTGCGTAATTGCGGCTTACAACCGACTAAGCAAACTGATGAGCAATAAAATGGTACCCCCAAGCCGCTTGCAAACGCATAACCACGCACGATTCATGAAACCGTTATCAAAAATCCATCTTTCATTTGACTATTGAAAAATGCAATAAAAACACATTTTTGTGACTAAGTCTTATAATTCAAATCGATCGAATTGCATAAACATTACTTTTTACACCTGGTCACAAATCTAGTCAAACTTGACAAAGATTTTCGATTTAGTTTTGCAAGATTAAAGTTTTTACAAAATAATACAACACGATTCGAACGTTAAATTTCAACTACTTAAAAAAGAAAGGTATAGTTTCTCAAATATACGTCTGCAAGATGTATCGCGTAAACAATATCGAGTATGTTAAGAGCCACGCTTCTTATGGCGCGATGTGTAGGAAGTACCCGCGACCTTCTCTACCAGGAATCGATGTCTCCCGGTTTACGAAGAGACTTCAAGACGGCCGGCACTAATCGAGACAAATGGTCATTGCGCGAAAAGGGAAGAGAAATCTCCCATTGGGAGACGTGACAACGCAGAGAATGCGATTTGATTCCTTTAGCAAGTTGCACCGCTTTTACACTAGGAGATTTAATTTCTGGAAAACACAGTTAAACCTAGAAGGAATATTCCATAGAATTGATTGACAAAAAGATAGATTGATGAGGCACATCAATGGCTTGTGACGAGATAGGAAAGGAAACGCGGAATAGATTTTCACAGAGGAAACATTTTTAAAAAAGTAACGTTAAATTAAAATGTAATTTAAGTGTCATGTGTAATTAAAGTTATATAAATTCATCTTTCATCCGTACGTATTAATGAAGAAAATATCGTGTTGAAGCGCTTTATTGTTTTATTATTATTCTTAATACTACTGCAATTATAAAAAAGCAAAATGACTTTATGCGTAACTTGATAATTTTAGTCACGGTATTACAAGGCGATAATATAATGCTGAAGATATGTTAAAACCTGTCGATGCGTTACTAGCATTTCCGTGTGATATTCTTCATTTCTCAATCAATAACACTTTACAGTCGGTCACTTATATTTATTATTTCACCGGAAGAGTAATCATTATCTTTGTGCGTAACAATTAAAACGTCGAATTCAGGAATTCCGTTTTGGAGTCGAAAAAAAAAATCGATAACCCGATATACAGGGCGCCGATATCAGCAGGGATTTTGAGAGGCAAAATCAATTAGCCGTTAAATTTAATTCGACGTGGCCGCAACGTGTCGCAAGAAACACATTGCGTTACGCGCGAATTCGCCCGTGGCCATTAACAGCTCCGTTCGTCCGTTCCGCTCCGACCGTAATTAATTAAGCTGAGCTTACTGCCTGCTCACTTACCCGTCGGCGTCAACCGATCCCCGTACCACCATGCGCGAATATCAGCAGGAAGTGTCCGCGAGACATCTCGCTGACGAAAATATCGTTATAAGTTGCCCTCGGGCCAGCTGCTCGGGGCATCGCGACGAGGCCGCAAACAAATAAATATGACGGAGGTGATGCGAGACCTGAATCGTAAATCAGTCGAGCCTCGCCGTGGATTCTATCGTCCAGCAAAAGCTTGGATTCTCACCGAGCGAGGATATTTTTCCGAGTGCGCACGCCACAATTTTTCCTTACGTAACCCACACAGCATGTCGAAAGCACCGCTGCTTTTTTAGCCAGCAAATCCTTCAATTAATTTTTATAACATTTATTTCGCAATAAAAAAGATTTAAATATATATTATCTATTCACATGTGTCTTTTAGTACTAATAATTTAACCCAACCTGGAGATTGAAGTCATATTAAAATTGAAAGTACATTCTCAATTTGTCGCAAGTACATGAGGATAAAAATATAAAGACGAAAAGTATAAATTTAGGAATTAAAAAATTGCAGCTTTACAGACTAACAGATCTGAGGAATTACATGATTTCACTATATGACACATATATATATCGTAATGATGATGTGACTTAAAATCATGCTCATAACTCAAGTAGATCAAAGGCGTGGCTGGTTCGCGACAATCAATCAAGATCTCTGTAATATATTTAAGAAGTAACGTGGAAATGTTCAATTTATCTTCTATCAATCTATCAATCTTCGGTGCCTTCGAAGATACCTCCCATTTGAACACGTAGAATTAACCGGCGATTCTCATTGAGGCAAACGGCCGGAACTGGAGTCATTAATGGCCCGCATAGACTTAATTATTACTTTCGGTAATTACACTTTTTGTAGAGTTCCTACTTCGCGGCTGGAAAGGAGCGTTTCATTAGTGCCTCGTACATTTCGTGACACGATACGTCATAGTTAACTACCACGGAAAATTTCAATATTCTCGACGCTATTAATTATGCAAAGATGTAATCTCACAATTCTACAATCGTCCATTGAAGCACTTAAATGCGGTTGATCATACACTCGGAATAATGGAAGAAGTGATTTTGAATAATGAAAGATACGAGTCATTAATCAGGATCACATATCAATCTACTAGCAAATCGCTTCTTTGCCAATCGATTAGAATATAGATTCTTATTGACGTTGCTGCACAATAATCTTTCATACGATATCGTGTAAACAGAAACGTATTTGATGTATACAACAAGTTCCATTACTTTATACGCGTATCAAGAACGGTACTTTTAAGATTTCAGTTTTTATATACTATTTTTAATTTCCATTAGCGGGGTATAGGAAGCCAGGCCTAAGGGAATAAAATATGCTAATAATACTAGGGAATATAAGAATCAAAGCGCGCTTCTCCTGATCAAGTCTCAGAAGATGTATGGATCGTAAGTCAAGGATATTTCGTTCTCGCCGATTCGCGACGTTGACGTTCGCGCAAATTGCTGTCCGGTAACGCACAATAAGGGCGTTTCGCGCGCGATCCATTGAGTTAGACGGAAAATAATGCTCAAGACGTGATGAAACGATGACATCAAAAGGGACGCTAAGGTTTCTCTCTCATGAGGTCGCGTGAGCTACGCGAGCCGCGGCAAGCACGTCGATCCGCACTCTCGCGAACAATTATCTTAATAGCGCAGAGTGGCTCTAACGAATAGCGAGGTTTTTGTCCAGGCGAGGTAAGGAGAGAGACAGGCGGGACGCTGACACTCCTGCTACCTCGTCTCTCTCTCTGCGGTATCGTCCGCTCGGCTCGACGATCGTGATGAACCGCAAGGCTACGCGAGACTCGTTACCTAAAGAATACGAAAGAACAATCGAGAGAGATGGAAAAGCTCGTTAAATCAAAATAGCGAAAGTGTCTGCAGGCTCGCATCAAAAAGGAAACCCCGCTATGAATTTAAGTTTCACTCGGACGTGCCCCTCGTTAACGTTATGCCTCATTCGACGGCGTGATCTTATCTCGATTCACCTTGCTGCATGGTTTAGAAAGTTTTACCCGTTGCCTGTTTACCTCGCCCGAGCTTGGTAACACAAATTGCCCTCTTGCCGTTATCTCTGGCCGTTTTAGTGATAAAATGGTCACACGTTTCTTGTACATATTTCAAACACTCCGTGTAACTGGGATTACAATTTTAGAGCGATTTTAAAGAGATTATTCTCCGTGATTTATACACTTGACCCATATCGCACTTAAGATGAAAGAAGTAAAAACGCTACGCCAGAAAACGCTATAAAATTAAGAAGTTAATAAATCACTTCACAGTTACATGAAATTTCATAAGCTGTACAAAAGCTTTGTACTTTATATTCACACGCCGTACTCACTCTTGCTCACTATACACTATGACACACAGTACATTTCACTAAATAAAAAATCTTAGATTATAGATTGAAAGAAATATATAAAAAAGTTGCTTTTGACTCTAGAATATGATATTATTGAATGATATTTTAAGTAAAAAGAAATTTATTTTCTCACCATATCTTTTCCTATAAAATTCTTAATACTATGCCATTAACCAACTTTCGTCCTAATCTAATCTAAAAATTTTTATTAAACGCCTCTATTGAAACAATTTTACAATCTTCGCAAGTTTATACCTTCTTCCGTGATAGAGGGACCGTGTATAGAAGCTAAACAATAACGAACACAGATGAAAGAGAGAAGGTAGCGATGAAGAGGCTGTAGAATATACCAAAGAGAATCTCCGAGACAGCCGATTATTAAATCTTCGCGAAAAAAGCGCCGGTAGATTCACGGTGATGGAGAAACGGCGTATAGACACTTTATCGGAGGCTACCAACACGACGACTGGATTGGTTATCGAGAATCGATCACTGGGATTGCTGAACATCGGTCAGCGTTCGAAGTCGTAGAAATCTCTTCTTGCTCGCTTGGCGGCTCGTATTCGCTGAAAGATATGACGTTGATTGCTCGTCCGTGGAGGACCCGGTGATGCACCGCGCAAGTCGATGACCTTCGTGACGCCCGACCCTTCGAAGAGTGAAGAGAAAACGGCAAAAAGAAAAGTGTGAGAGAGACAGAAAGAAAGAAAGGAAAAGAGGAAGAGCGAGAGAGAGAGAGAGAGAGAAGAAAGGTTCACGGCAAAAGGAACTTTGACTCCCTGAAACGTCAGTTTCTTCGTCATCGTCTTCAACGACGACAACGACGACACTCGCTTCGCGGACGTGCATAGCGGGCGGCTCGAATTCTTCGACAATTTCTCCGAGTTTTTCACACCTCGAGATTGCCGGCTGTATCCCGTTAGCGAGCAAAAGGTTAAACGACGGCTAATGTTAACGCGAGTCGAACGGTGACGTTCACAAATCGATCGTAAATTCGTGACAATTGCAATCAGTGATTATCCTCGCACTTCAATCAACCGTCAAAAAAGCTCACGGATCATTTCTTGCTCCGACTATCATAAACTACAATGCACCCTTCGGAAGTTTAGACTAGGAAGTAAAGTCCAAATTTTAATAGAAATATCTGAATCGGCAATAGTGAATCGCGGCGGATAATGACATTAAACATAAATTATAAAGAAAAGCTTATGTTTTATGAGTGTATGTTTATTGTATCAGATATGTGTTGGTGATGTATCAAATTTTAACGAAGATTAAAAATACACTGTTTGTTAATCCCGTCGTATCATCACCTTTCTCTCGGATGACTCGATGAAATTCCTTTTCCCCGTGGGGACATCGTAAAAATTAGGATAACGCAAAAGGTGCCGAACGGACGTACAAGACGTCTTCGCGCTCTTATCTGTTTGCGAGTTTCGGAGTCGAGGCGACTCTGCGCTGCGCGAGGTAGATAAAAAAGTCGAACGGATGCTGAAAGACGCGGGTGGGGTCCAGCCAGCTCGTTTGAGAGGACAGGACTTCTGCAGAGAGATGGGAGAGAGGTATCGCGCGTTTCTCGTCGTCAGTGCCTTCGTTCAAGGTGAATTCGTCGATAACGTCCCACGCCTACCCGCCCGAATAATTAATCATCTGTTCCCAATGAACTGACGTACCGTTAGAGCAGACCGCCTTCGGGGTACGTTGATCCTGCGTCGAGCAAAAACAATTTCAGTAACACTAGCCTGCGACATCGAAACGCGATCATATTTTTATTCGGTATAGCTAGATTTAATTTCAATAAGTGCGGCGCAAATATCAATGATAAAATAAACTGGAAGAGTAGATTTCTTCATTAATAAAAAAAAAGCACGATTTAATGATAAAACAGATTAGTACAAACAGGAAGAAACGTAATATCATACACAATTTTTAAAAATTTTGAATTAAATTTAACATATCTTGAATTTTTGTGTTAATAAACGAGAATTCTTCGCAAAAAATGTTGTCTAAACAATAATCTCTCAAAGGACTTTGCAAAACGTATCAGCAATACACTGACTTACATGTTTTTATGTCTGCAATTTGCAGCAAATAAATGTTACAATGTGTATCGAGACTGCGACAAATATATCTGGAATGTCTCTGGCTCAGAAACAGGCTCCGTTCCTCTTAACACGGGATAACTCGGCGAGGGATCAAACTACATATGTGGCGCAATGTGGGACTGGGATTTCGAAGAATCCCCCCTTCGCTCTCAACTGTGATGTCCACCATAGTAACCCTGAATCCGGCGTAAGAAGAGCTTCTTGGTAACCCGATCTCGCCGAATTTTACCGAGAATTTTTATGGGTCTGCTTAATGGCGTTTTAATTGCGTGGCCTTGCTGCCTCGGTTGATTAAGCAGTAAATTCGCGTATTCATAAAACACTGTGGTTTACGAATGTACGACGCGTGTACGTATACGTGTATATATGTAAACATATACACGCTCTACGCAACTTTTATCCCACCGCTTCATCTCTCGCGCATCACTCCTTTTATTGTCCGTCTTCCTTCGTTCGTTCTTTTTTTTTCCTCGGCTCGCAGGCCTCACGTCGCGAATTATACGCACCACGGCGTCATTTCGATCCTCGGCATGTCGCGCCCGATCGAGGAAAATCGTTTTCGCGCGTTTTACGACGCGTCTCGCGCGAATCACTCCGGCGACGCGGCTCCGGTCGACGCTCGCGTCGTTCGCACGGCGCGCTTAAAAATGATATAACGCAGTAATTAATCGAAGATACGCTTTCATCGAAACGGACGTTAACGGCCAGCGATCGCGTTCGCCGAAAATTCTTTACGCCAGTCGGCGGAGGCTAATGAAAAGTAGCAGTAGAGTTTAATCTTAATTTAACGCTCGTTAAATGGACGGCATGCAACTTTCTTATCCGTACGGTAAGATATCGAAATTAAAAAAAAAAAAAAAAAAAAGACGTATACACGGGGAGTGAATTTCAAATTTATCTTTCGTATTCGAGAATGCGTTACAACAGCGACAGCGTTGCGCGGTCCAGATTGGTTACGTTTGTCTCTTTCTAGAATACGCAGCCTATAAGCTACGCCGGTAGGCAGAGAGGTGAAAAATATAGCTGACTGCGGTAGCACTAAGCCGTCATCGATGCAACCGGCCCCGAGATTGCTAGCTACTTTTAATGAGATGGATGCGGTTGCAGATACGCGATATCTGCGCGATAAATCACCGATGATTCTATCTCGGCGGGGCATCAATACTGTTACTCGCGATGTCGCCCGTCCGTCATTAACTCGATCGCGAGAACATGTCGTCGCGCGGTTTTGAGAGAGAGAGAGAGAGAGAGAGAGAGAGAGAGAGAGAGAGAGAGAGAGAGAGACCTTCTTCTTTTAGAAGCTCGGCACGGTGCTCGAAAATGAAGGAGGCGTGTGAACGAGAGAACCAGCTTCGTAAAGCAGAAGAAGAAGAAGAACACGACGGAGGAGAAGAAGAAGAAGAAGATGAAGAGCAAAACGGGGATGAGGGAGGTGTGTCCGCGCGCAGCGGCTACCTGCAAAACCACTCTCGGACGAGCTATATATCGCGGTCCCTCCCCCGCGCGGTATCGCTTTAATTTTAAATTAAAATTCATGAACGGGTTATTACCTTTTTGTCGGATCAGGTTACGCACTTTTTCGGGGCCAGGCCGTTGCGATTCTCCCCGGCCGCGGCTACGCGGCTGTTACCCTCGGTCGGCGTGCCTCTCTCGGTAGCTTCAAGGACGTTTATTTAATAAAACGTCATCGGCGCGACTAGATGCTCGTCGGCAATTATAAATCCTCGTTACGCCGCGAAAAATATCGAGCACCCCATAGATTACATCCACCGTCGAAGCAGCTGCTTCGCGTAGTGGAATATTACTGGTAGTGGTATATCATCAAATAGAAATTCCACATTGCATTCTTTTGCTTTCTCAAATTAATAATAATTGATGGGTATAATAATAAATACCGTCCAACAAAATGATATAATAAAACGACATAATAAATGCTGCCGTTATAAAAAGAAAACAGAAGATTTACGAAAACATTTACATGTAAAGTTTATCCATGTCAAGATGTTATACAGACTTTTTTTATTTCATAATCTAAATTTCTAAAACTTTATGCCATATCAAGATAGTTGTAGATATGTGCGTGAAAAATATTTATAAATCTTGCTTCTACTCATTTTTACTTATATAATTTATGCTATCGTCTTGTCTAATAGATTTCTCTTATGGAATTGTGCATCGTTATATTGTATGATCTTTTTAATGACTACAGAATTCGTTCTCCGTATTGTAGATATTTTCGCATAAATTATAAAGGAATTTCCAGTATGAAGAAAAAGGGAGTTGCACGAAAGAATAGCAAACGCGGCCGCGATTTCGTCCGACCTCAAAATTATACTTACAGAGTCCTAACGTTAAACTGGTCGGCATGTGCTCTAATAAAGCTAAGAAGAAATTGCCCTTTTCCGCGTAAAAACCACCTTCGATGATCGAAGGACGACACTTCGTGGTGGCCTTGGTCTTCCGACTAACCCGAAATTATTGTTCTCTCCGTGCCGATGATGATTCTTCGAATGCCAAGGACGCTTTTAACGCGATCCTCTTACCCGACACTTACCGAACCTAACATTATTGTAAAGATTATTGGAGCGATCTTTCGAGTTCATGGCGCAACGTCTGCGAGTTGCGAGAGTCAAATACATCTAGCAACTGATAATGGTCCAATCTACGCCACCTTTATTTACGCGAAACTACAGGTATAGTGTTAACGGTAAACGATAATCTAACAGAAGCTCGATAAAGAATAACCATAATCACTTGCCTCATATTTATAGACACAATAGTATACATTTATATCTCAATTGCGCGTTAGAGTTTGTTCGTCGTGCGAGAACTGAATCAATTCCTGAAATTACTTGTTCTTGAAGTTCTAAGCCGAAGCCTGTTGTAATTAAGAAATTAAATATACGCAAGTAATATGCGACATTTGCAGCAAAGTAAAAAAATAAATTCCCTTATTTATTGATATTTTATATTACATTTATCCAACCTTATATCAAATAATTTTCAAATTTAACCAATGACATATGGTTCCCCAATTGAAAACTTTCTTGAACAGTTGCCCAGTATTTCTTGTAGATTTGTAACTTAATTGTGGTAACATACTACCCTCATCTTCATGGCTCTTCCACTCTTGAGATTAGATCGTACTTTGTTTTTACGCGCAATAAGCGTTAATGCTCGTGCTTCGTATTAAATAGCGCGTCGTAAAATGCGCTTTACACTCCGTGGTTATTAATTTTTTTCACCCCGGTGAAATAATCTCCCCTACACAAATCCCGTAGTCGACGAGTTACGAACAAGATCGTTGCCTCTCGCGAGGGTACCCCGTGAACCGCGCGTTCAGCAGGACGTAGCGTACCACGTCATTAATTAGGAGCGCGCTCGACTCACCGCGTCTCGAGGATTCATTTGGGCCCAATAATGAAACTCGAGCAACACGCAACATCAGCGTACCGAGCAACGGTAGTAAGTTCCGCTTCGTATATAAATAAAGCCTATAAAACATCTCGCAAGGCCAGAAACAGAAGGGGACGTACCTTTTTTTAAGGATCAACTTGTACCTCGTAAATTATCGTTATTCGGAATAATTCGATATTTTGACATTTCATGTTATGAGGAAAACACCGAATAATCAAGCAATATTCTAGTAAACTTCATGCAAGTCATTCATTACGTTTGTAAAAAATATGACACAAATTTTCAAAAATTTACATTTTTATATTCTTTATATATCAATTTGGACCAATATTCTGTTAATATCACTTATAGAATTTAATTTAGATTATTTGCATGACTAAATTCTTAGAGAGAATAAAAATAACATTATAAATTAGTTTAATTGGAATTAATTTCTCGATATTCAAATTTAAAGGGCCATATTATTTTTATACATACTGATCTTAACATATAATACTAATAGAAAATATTAAAAAATTTTTAATCTGCATGATATTGCACAATTACTTCTTAACAATCCTCTGTCGTATATCTCATTTTCAATTATTAGAAATATATCTATCTTCAACCTGGTCGTCGTAAACTTACGTTCAACTGCAATATATTGCTGTGTTACGATACGTAGCAAGGACGTTCAGCAAGGATTATATACACTCTAACCCGTGACGGGCTTTGAGACGCCACGTCGCATTAAAAAACATTTATTTGCATACCTATCGATTACAGTGCAATTTGAGAGAATATATGGTGTACATGTCCGAGGTGTCCGCATAATACAGATGCCACAAAGTGAAACCCACGGTAAGATAGGCGGTATACGCAGGGGCGGATTTAAATAAAATAATGCCCCAGGCTCATTATTTCTGCTATTGTTTCTTGTGGATCAATGACAACGGTATGAATATGCATATCAAGATGTAGAAAAACTGTATACGTTTGTGTAGAGGAGAACAAATAACAAAATATAAATAATATTATTATCTTTAAGATTTCTGCTTCGTTTAGCTTAAAGGTATCCGTTAGAAAGAAAAATTTCTAATAATAAAACTTTGATTAAAATAAGTTTAAAAATTGTATTTAAAAAATACAAATATAAATATATATATAAATTTAACTGTCTAAGACGCTACAGTATTTCATGTAAAAAAAAACACGTAAAAAAACGATGGAGATTGTTCATTCCTGATACATTGAAAAAAAAAACCTGCTTTGGAAGAGTGGTACCTCTTGGTAATAGGATGGTTTAGGAATTGAGGAATTTGCCTTACAAGATACGTTTATCTTCCCTTCGGAATGGTGTGCCCCTAATTCCCTCCGAGACCGCCTTGCGGTTCGATACCTAAATCCAGCGCTGGCACTGTGGAAACTCGTTTCCATAGCGCAGTGCCCCGGCTAGACGTGCGTGGGCGTGCGTAACGTAGCGTAACGCAGGCCGCTGCGAACGCGAGCGCGCGCGTACGCGACGAGGGAGACGGAATGGCAGCCGGGCATTTTCAGATAATGAGCGGCACTTAGGCCCGCGTGGGTGGCTGAAAATAGTACGAACGATACGAGCCATCGTGTGGCCTCTGTAATTCGAGCCTCGATCAGGTGCGCCGGGTCGATTACCTTAATTCTCGAAACTCGTTCCCTTCTCGATTTACAGGCGCTTCCAGAGGAGGAAGTATTATATCCCGCCCAGGCGACTTCGGTAATGCCATCTTCGCCGGGCGCTAGTGCAAGTTTGCTCATTCAACATTCAGTTTAAAGTTATAAAGTTAAAATACTGCATTTTAAACGCACATTGTTCACAGTCACTAGCGGATCTTAACGTCGATAACAGGGAGAGGAGGGGGGGAGTTTTATTCAAATTTTTCGCTAAACATTGTATATTAAACACAGTAGATCTTATGCATAAGAATTTGATCCACAGGCGCCCGCGTTAAATGGCCTGCCTCATTTTATTTAAATTTTTTAAACGGATTTAGTAAGACTGATTTTTTTTTATTTGAAAAGGAAGGGTTTTAACCCAAAGTCCCCCCCAGAATTCGCCAATGTTCACAGTTATACTTGTCATTTTTATTTAAATTTCTCTGGCTTGTTTTCGCTTAAAAGAGATCTATCACCGCTAATAAAGCGACCGTAAAAGATCTAAGAATAGATTGTATATTGATTTAAATCTCGGTCAACGGTTACATAGTTATTGTGATTTATGTTTCCTTCAAGATATATCAATTATTTGCCTGACCTGCCTGTTTAAGAATTTATTATCGACGTTTTCTAAAGAATTTGTCATTTTCCTAGCTAATGATAAATCGTTTATCATCCATTTATAAACAATTATACAAAAGAATTAACAATATTATATACAAAACTTACTAAATTATAAGTATAATTTTTCAAGCAGTCCAATATCATAAAAGTCCCGCTTACCGTGTTATATAACATCGCAAATGTAAGATTGCCAGAGGGATTTCCCGCTGACAGAATACACCGTTAAACTCGTCAACGGACCACGGCAATCAATTTAAACAGAAGCGAGCACACGTTAGACAACGCAACGAAGCGCTCCTCTCCTCGGCCCTATCATTAGCCGTACCGACCATTAAGTATCTTTGCCGCGACGTTCTCTAGGAGGGAATAATAACCGAACGCGCCGTCAGTGCGAGTCCTGCGAGGGGGGAGAGAGGGGACGAGGGAGGGAGCTTGTTAAAGCTTTAGTTAATCACGTCTCGGACATCGGTCACACGTTGTCGTGCTTAATTCTCGAACTACGCCGTGTCTCGCACCTTGTACGTATCTCTCTTCATCCCGCGCGATCCCACGCCGTCTTCCATCCGTTCTCTATCACCCTCGGAACCCTCATCCTCTGCCCCCTCCCCCTCCCCTGCTCATTGGACATCCCACATAGATGTATCTCGGTCTCCGTATCGCAGAGCTGAAAACTCAATTACTGCTTAATGAATTGGCACGAAGGCCACTCCGGCACGAAGGAGACCAGCAGGCACTTCGCCTCGGACGAGGCTCCAACACGGCCCACCAGTAACGAGCCGCACCGGTAACCCGTGCAACCCGCCACGTATATCGGGGAGGCCGAAGAGATACGGGGTCTGAGATACGATGATCTTCCAGAGAATCGATTCTCCCTTAGCGGTCCACGACCGGCCGCTAAACGGGCGCGCCATATCGATCAATCGCATGCACGCTCGTCTCTTAACGTAAACAGCTGATCGTGCGGTACCCGCGAGATTCAGCGCGATTCCGTAATCAGTGATTTCCCTGATCCGAAGATCGGTAGACCGGTAGAGAAGTACCGGTCGCGAACGCACGGCTTTAAATTTGATGAAAGATACTAACATTGTACGTGATGGGCGGGATTGAAAAAGTTCCGCGTTGCCCCGCGCTCGGGCGATAATCGCGAGTACGTGTATAAGATTTAATGAATAAACCTTCCCGTATGCGTGCGAAAGGCTCAAACTTCCGGTAATGGCAACGCCCGAAACTTGACCGAAGGTCAGACGTGCGATACAACGTTCCAAACTCAGACAAATAAGAAACAATGAAAAAAAGAAACGATCCGAGTACTGTGACCTATTTTAAGCTTTTTTAATTAATCACTTGTTATATATAACAAAATGCAATCAAGCTTTTATTTAAATAATAGACGTATATTTCCTGCTAATTATTCTTTGGCCACTTAATTCTTTTTATTAATTCGGTCACGAGATGAGCATTCAAAACAAAAGTCTTGTAGAGAGATAACTTCATTAAGCACGAATGGAAGGACCACGCGGAATAACGTTTATCTTGCCACGAAAGGCAATGACTATAACGAACAAGCAAAGTTTTAATGAAAAACACGGCATGGATCATTAGCGCTGAACAATATTTACGAGCGGTGAGCGCGTGAATGGCTTAGATTCCGGCGTAAACCGGGGGTATAAAAATTTTTCTGAACCAGCTTTCGCGCGCACATCGCCTTCCCTACGTGCTAATGGATCGTCAAGCTTTTCTCTTTTTCTCTCTTCTTTTTTTTTTTACGTGTACGAACCGAAGTAAAGGTTGATTTCACGAGCGGCGTCGTGCATGCCTATTGGCCGATCCCGTAAAAGTAGGGGCGCAATTAAAAAGGGCCGCGTAGGAATCGTACGGAACGCAATTTGGCGCTAAGTCCATGAAATACCGGCGACGTTAATCGCCCGCGCTACCTGGCGCACGATCATAAATGTAAGGCGTAAACGCGCCAGGAACGCTACGGTTATCCCGCATGTTTTGACGAGGCTCATCTCGAGAGGGCGGCGAAAGGAGAAGGAAGCCGACGAGGTCGACGAAGCGGCCTGTCGAAGCCGCCTCGTTAGCTATCGCAGCCCGACGAGGAAACTCTTGCCGAACTAAAAATTAACTATTAAGATTAGATCAATGCCCGATTGGAATTTTTGGAATGTTACGTGCGTACGGTATGCTCAAGATATTTTTTGCAGACTACAACGCAGCGATTTCGATGCTCGATGAAGCAATGTTGCACCAAGAAAGTTCAACGTCTGCATACGCGATACACACTTACGGAATTCAAGACAACAGTTTATTACCCGAATAAACACATAACCGATAAATCTATCAGATTTCATTCTATCTATTTTGCACATTACATACAATTAAAATGCGTATGCTTTAATAGTAAATGAAATAACATGTAAAAATATCTTAAAATTATAGAGATTATATATTCATTTTTTCATATTATAAACGTTCTTGTAAACTAATTATTGTAATTATAATAAATCAACTTCAAATTTTAGTTTCCCCAAAACATATTGAGTAATAAATTAAAATACTTATAATTGTGGGAAAGAATGTAGCGATTCGAGCACTAAAATAATTGCACCTGGTAACAATTATTATAACAATCGGTAAATAGTTATATTCTGCAAACCTGGAAAAAATCCCAAGGAGAGAACCGAGCCGCTTTATTGCAGCCGAGCATCGATAGACTGACGAATCTTGATCGCCAAATAATCCGTTAAATGTTTCGCGAATGTTCGCGGGATTGCCGGTAAGTAGATACGCCACACAAGAACGGAGGGAAAAAAGGGAATCCCGGAAACAGGAGGAATGGGCAACACCTTGCGGCAAAAACAAAATACAGCTGATTTCTTCCTTGCGAAGAAAAAGACGTGCGCTTCCTGTTACGCCGCGCGGACGCGGATTTATTTTTCGGCGAAACGAAATTAAATTTTATATCCATCGGCAATAATAAGGCCGCTGGTAAACGTCAGAACGAAGGAGAGAGAAAAATCACCGCGAGATGATAATTTCACCACATAAAAAAAGCAAATGGCACCTTACATTCGAGTCCGTTTTTCAATCAAATAACCGTTTTACGCCGGTTACTTAATTTTATATGTAATCCATACTTGAGAAGAACCAAATCCCATGATCGAAACGTCGTAATTAAATATTGAATAAAGAATTTGCCAGTTTGTCGACATTAGGTCTGTGTTATTCTTTGATTAATTTTATATGTTGAAAAATAAAATAAAAATTTTTTTTAATTTGTACGAAATACAAAAACAAATGGAACAAAAAGATGGATGTATGACGTTCGATCTGTTAACGTGCGTATCGCTTATAAATTCGCGCGTTGAAAAAACAATGCTTGAAGAAGCGAAGGGGGCGGGAGATATCGCTTTGTCAAGAAGGGTATAGGTATATCCCTCGCGAGAGCATGTCGAGGTGTTCTCGTAGCCATCGCGTGGGCGGGCACGCCGATAGAGCCTACATGCTCCCCGGCATGTGTAAGCCAGACTTCGTGGTTGCTCGACTTTTTCGATTACCTTTCTGTCTTTTTTATTTGCCGCCGCGTCGAGCCGATGGGGCTCATCGCAAGGTAGAAAAGAAAAAGAGAAGAAAGGGAGAGGAAGAGAGAGAGAGAAAGTAATGTGTGTTTGGCGCGTGGGAGGAACGCTTCGTTCATTCACTTCGTTGTGTTGGAGAATCGAATTTTAATAGCCTGGATGCCTTCGAAGATCCTGGTCGATCGCGCGATTGCCGCCGCAAAAGAAAGCGAGCGACAGTGACGCGTAATTATTGATCCAAATATCCAAACATCAAGATCTATAATTAAGTATAAATACTTGGAAAAAATATCAGTCTTATGTGATAACTTATATTGTACCTTCGGCGCGCGAGAAGATGCGGTAAAACACCGACTTGTATATTAAAGCCGGTGAATTAAAGCTGCGAATTCTCTTTCGGTTTAGAATCTACCAGGTAATGAAAATTATCGCGTATTAACCTTGTAAGGACAACGGAATTTTAATTAAGTTCCTTTAACCGATATGAAATTAGCACGCGACGCCATGCGCGAACGCGGAGATTAATTCGGGCGAATAAATACGCGACTTCGGCCGATAATTACCGTCGACGTAACCGATATTGTCTTAAAAATTACCCTTCATTCCGCAACAAGATACGCTAATGGGCGCGCACCTGCCCGCGAATATTGGCTCTTCCACGAAGACTCCCGCTTCGACGAAATCGCATCGCGGAAGGTTCAAGGCACTCCGCCTGTAGATTATGCACGCCTGTCCTCCTACTCCTCCCGAATGGCGAAGTGGAGCATCGACTGCACCCGCGGTATGAATATGCAACGCGCGTCCATCGCGCGCGCGCGCGCGGGCACAAGCGTGTTAAGCCTCGTCTACAGTTGAGGGCACACGGGACAAGCTCACATAACATGCAAATCTACTTGTTCCTGCTTAAAGTTGTTCTCAACGTATACTAAATAACAACGATTACAACAATATCCATGCGGGCAATAATAATGCACGACGTGAAAGAATTAAATGCAAAATTGTTAGATAATTCAATAACGACATGCTATCCATTAAACGCGAAGTGGGATTCCAAAGTCGTCGATAAAAATAAGTTTACGATGCCGAGTCGAGCGTAATAAATACGTTCCACCGTGAAGTACAAGCACGAAGAAGTCGCCTTGAGCGTGTACCAGAAAGTGATTCGAATCTCACGTGCGTCGGGGCTCGCCTCAACATCCGCATTAGACGTCCTCCGCGAAAAATGCACGCGTGCTCGAATGTAGAAGCGGCCTGAAAGCGCGCTCACACGCGCGTGTGGCGGCGCAGTGACGAATGCGTGCCGAGTACATCGGTAAGCACGCGTGTAAAATCGTACGTGCGATACACGTGCGTGTCGAGGGTGAGGCTCATGTGGGTGACTCTCTCTCTCTCTCTCTCTCTCCGTTCTCCACCCACACGCTACGTCCGCTTCTTGCTCACGCGCAACGATCGTACCTCGAATGGCAATAAATATCAATGAACTCTCTTCGTACCTGTCCCGCGTTAATTACCCGAGACCGTTTTCTTATTCACGAGACCTAAAGAAGCCTCGAAGAAAATAAAGGTCCTCTTAATTACACGTAGCGGACGTCCCATCCCGGCGCTTTCATTCAAGACCTGGTTCCGAGAGGGAATTAAAAGAGGACTTTCGGGTTTTAATACCGTTAATGGCCATAAACATCATATTAATAAGATATAGCGTGCTTTAGCGGATGTATATGCCATATTCGAAATGTCAATAGCGGAAAAATCGCGTGATTTAGTCCAGTAAACTAATTTTATCCGGTAGTTCGTTAACGCGGCATTCTTTAAATGAAGACACTAGGATTGCAGATTTAATTAAAATCCTTTAAAGTCATGAAAAACGCAGTGAGAGAGCGTCTTGGAAGCACGCGGTTGGAATGCGCAGCAGGCGTAATGTATTTTAATTAACTAATCATATAAAAGTGAAATATATAAATGTATTGTAAATAATGCACATTGAAATCTGTTAACAATGCTAAATATATTTGACGTCGAATAAATATTTTATGTGAAAGAAAAAATCAGAAGTTGGCGTCCTCTTGTTCACATAAATTGTGTTACTCGAGATAGGCTCCAATGCCCGATTAATTGATAAAAATTATCTATCTATATACATTTAATCTAATGCAGGTTTTCTCCTTTAATGTTTAATTTACACGTGTTTATTATCACGCGTGTAACAAATAAAATTATTCTGCGCGATATACAAAATTGTCTTCACCAAGCACTCGATAAATAAAGAAAAATAAAATAGGATTGAAATTCAAAATAATAAATATCTTTTTACAAAATGTAACAATTTAAGAAGCGCGATAATAAACTTTGGCATTATTAAAAACAAAAAATTCAGTATCGATACCATGAACAGATGTGTGAAGTTAATTCTAGATTTACATAATATAGATATCTTCATATATTTCTACCTTTTTACGTAAAATATTTTTTATGCATTATTATGTTCTTGTATTATCAAAGCCGATCACGTCTTTCGAGCAGAGATATAGGTACTCCATATACGTCGCGTGTGGAATTGATATCTGTCTCGTAAGATTTCGTGATACGTCGGCTCACGCATTATGTCAGCCGAGAAGGTACCGGATTTATATACGAATCGTCGTTCGACCGGCGCCTTTATCGTCGCTCGTTCAGGTTTTCAGGGTTGTCGAATCGGTTTCGGTTATCTAAATTGCATCGGAATCGATGTCGGTGCCCACGGCTTTGCTGCGGCGTCATAAACCAGCACCTGTTGATACCGACGCGTGCACGGGGTGGTCCCGCACGTTGTCGATGGACGACGTGTAAAAAACACGAGGACCGCAAATACTTCCACTTGAAATATAATCGTTGAAAGGATTCGTTTCTTTTTATCATTTATGTGCCAAGCTCAGCAGAATAAGAACTTTATATAAGATTAAGAATAATTAAGAGTAATAGATAAAAAATAAAAAGGAAAATATAAAAGATTACAAAATAATATTTTAGAAAAAAACTTTTGTGACAGAACTATTTATTAACATTTCTTTCTCCATTTCTTTGATGGAGATAACAAATAAATCTCAGTTAGTGTTCCGTTCAAATAAAATTAAACTAAAATTAATTATAAAATTTTTTTTTTTTTTTTTTAATTAAAAGCTCTTTACTTTCAGTATAAAATATTGTTGTAATCAAACCATTAAAAAATGTTTATTTATAATTCAGAGAAAATATTATTTCTAATTCTTTTATTATGTACAAATCATCGTTTCGGTGTTTTTTAACAGATTAAAATATGTATATAACGTTTATGCCTGTTTTCCTTATTAAAAATTATCACCATTCGAATGAATAAATGTGAACAGTTCTTCAGCTCTGTATAATAATTTCATCCTACTCTTTCTCTATGTCGCCATACTTCGAGCCACCAGCAAAATGGTGCAAAACTTGTTTGAAAGCTGGGTATTTTGAGTTTCCATTGGCAGAAGGATCGCGGGAGAGGAATTCCTGGAACTGATCGACCACACGAACGTCCAGCTCTTGCCGCGTGCCCGCGTCCGCCAGAAGGTAAGGCCAGCTCACTTTCTTTGTGGAATATTTCATCGTCTGATTAACGCACGGCCTCTAATCACTCACACGCGCGTTTCTCACCGACGCGTTTGCGGCCTTAAGCTACATACGCACGACGAGCGCATACTAGCCGCGGGACTTACACGAGTTCATCGCGCAACACTTGTCACGGTACGATAATCTGACACTGAATAATGAACTGTGAATAATTATGCAAGGTGAAAGGCACGCCACCGGCTCTTCTGGCTCTTCGTTTTGACGTTCCGGAAGGCTCGCCGTCTAACCATCGATCGTGGGTGAGCTCGTAAAGTCGAGGTCGCCATACGACCTTCCAAGGCGACCAACATGTGCGTTTAAATGTAAATCTGTGCGTGAACTATCTGTATCCATTAATATTTAGTGTTATCTCTCTCTCTCTCTCCCTCTCTCTTTCTCATCTTTTGAAAGTTTTTCTTCAACATCCATCCGCTATTAAAAATTACTTTTACTTGTAAAACATTTCCCTTTGCTTGTCAATTAAATATTATATATAATGATTCTTTTACATACCAATTTCGTAACATTTTATCCATTTATCTTTCCCTGTATATTTTTTTCTATATTTTATACGTAAATTTCACTTTCCTTATATTCTTTTCTATAGTTTCTACAATTTTTACAATGCTTATCTGTTCTATCATTTAGTTTAAATAATACTTAAACAATAGTTCGTACATTATTGTCGTAAATAATTACTAATATAGTCTGCAATTAATACGATTAATATATTACTAATGCTATTGTTATATTATGTGATACATATTTTATACTTTCAATTGATTATGCATCAGAGTAAATTCTAGCAGATAATAAATATTCACATTCCATTTCTCTTCTCTTGTACAGCTGGACAATTCTAAAAATATTATTCTCTATTTTTATCTTCAGAGAAAGCAGAGTAAGGAAGTTTAACGCTTTGAAATTATTTCCCTTTCCCAGGCAATGTTATGAAAGCAATTCGATTATGTTCCGTATCCGTGGAAGAGATTAAATTCTGTATAAACTGCAATGATTTATTGATAGATTGACGTTGCGCGCTTAGAACAGAACCGTGTCGAAACACTGAGAGACAAAGACGGACCGAGTCGGCTCTACCAGCTCATTAATTTTCTCTATTAATGACTGCAATCAGCGGTACAAGTGTGCCCGGTGAGTGCTCAATTCTGTTCTCGATTACGAATGATCCTCGAGATACGATGCCGACGCCTAATCACCAGCGGTAGGAGCGCCGGTAATCATTGAAGACTCGGCAAAGATCTCTCTATCAACCTTGTAATATTGTCGATTCACGTTCAGTATTCCAATAGAACTAAATTATGGCAATCTGTACTGCAAGCTCAACTACCGGCGCATTTAAAACAAAAGAGAAAAATATAAATAATATTTAAACTTATATTAAAAAACGCGTAAAAAGAGTCGAAGCACAAGAAGGAAATTAAATTCTCCAAAGATTGACCAAGATGCAGATTAGTCCGCACTGCTTAGCATAAATAACAAGAACAAGTATACGATAGTTGCAGGCGACTTGGGTTGTCAGTTCTTCACTAGTTGAACGGAAAGATAATCCTTCATTGAAGGGCTATGAAAGGAACTACTTCATGGCACTCCTCTACTTCACTACCGTAGAAGAGAGAGCGGACATATCCTCCTTCCTTCCTCAGCTGTCCGAGTTTCCCACAGTTCTCCGCGAAGGGGTGACCTTTGTTTCGACTAAGAAGGCCTAGACAACCATCACCCCCCCTCCTTCCCTCTTCCTACACCATACCCTGCCTTGTGTCGGTTTTCACTACCAGCGATTTATCGACGGCAAATCGTGAAGGTTTATGTAGCGAAAGTTTATGTGTTGCGCCATGTTTGCGTCGAGCTCTCTTAACGACTGGTTCCTCTCCGAGGGATGATCGAGGAAAGCACCCCTCCCCCTTCTTGTACCCCGAGAAAATGTAATGCGTATCGATTCATCATTCTGAAAGGAACTTTATGCTCACAAACACCAACGAATTTCGTGACAACTACAGCTACTGTTATATCCTTGAAAGCATGTACAAAAGACGAAAGGGCATTTCACAAACCACCGTTGCGCATTCTAATGACAGGTGTTAGAAGAATTACTAGTGATTTATCCAATTGTATCGGAGTGTCGGTAATTTCTAAGAGAAACGTAGCTTTACTTGAATATTTAGTGTAAAAACAATATCAAAAATATAAATTCAAAAATATATTTAAAAATGTGAATACAAGAAACACTATCTCGTATCAAATATTTATACAAAATGTAGGTATAGAAATATTATTATTAAACTATGTACAATTAATATTATCAAACAATAATTTATACATTGTATTAATCACGAATTTGTAGTAAAAATAACGATAATATATAAAACATATTGAGATGGTAATTAACTTCGTTGTTCGACGATCGAGAAACACACTTGCCACACTCATCGAACGGCTTTCACAGCACTCAGCCATCATCTGAATAATGCACGAGTCCAAAACTGAATATGGATGGAACCTAGCGGGCGCGTTGATCTTACGAAGAGACAATAGCGGGTAGATAAAGGTAAGACAGAAAGGAGTCGATTTGTGATAAACAAAAAAGAAGAATCGATTCCATTCGGAATGGATACGGGGGTGGGAAAGAGAAGTTGAGAGCACGACTGTGCTGTGATGGGCGTTTAAGACCGGTTGTGTTTGTACGTATATATATGTGTGTGTGTGTGTGTGTACGAGTGTGTTGTATACACGCGTGTAGCTATCCTCTGTGCGATATGAACCGGGAGCTCGTTAATGTGCGTGCACGCCGTAACATAATGCACCATCGGGCAACGCTAATAGTTGTTTCGTACCGACGACAACCTCGTGAAATAGGCCCCTCGTACTGGCCCATGTATCGTACGCCGGTACTTGTACGATTCAGCCGCCCACGCGGATCGCGGATGATTCACGCGACGCCTCCTTCGACGAGCCGACGCTCCTAAAGGACTGTAAATTTGTCTTCTTAACTTTCTTTATCCGAACCGTTCTGTGTATAATGCGCTCCCCCTTTCACGATGCTCAATAAAAATTGACGACCACGCGTTAAATTTTCAGCCTAACTTCCTTAACGATGTCTACATAGCGATTTGCGCAATTTAGCAATATAGATTAATGATCTGTAAAAATTTACAACAATAATATATTTAATACTGTATGATAAAAAAGCATATTTTATAGCTTTGCTAAATAATAAAGCTTTATTAATTTCAAACAGTTTTTAACTTTATCTAAATTTTTATTATAAATCAATACCTTATTTCGTAATTTAAAATAATAAACTGCAGCAGAAACATAATATGCAATCAAATTCCAATAAAAAACAACTTGACGGCAGAAGAGAGATTTGTTCTATCGATGTATTCGCGTTGAGAAAATGTATTGTGTCGTAGAAAATTAAAAAAAAAGTCTGATAATTTATATAAAATTAGTAAAACTATTTTGGATGTTAAAAATTCGACCAGAGCAAAATATTTTACAACGCCCGGAAAGCGCCCGTCAATTTGTGCCAACTCGGTTGTAACTCTCGTTGTAACAAGCGGCGTTATTACCTCATAATGTCAGAATAATGGCAACTCTTACTAGAACAATGGTGTTGGCGACATAGCGACGTACCGCCGCCCCGGACACCTTCGCTCGTAGGCAAACACGATGTTGCTTTTTCCCCTCTCGAAGAAAGGCACCGTGTGGTGCAGCAAACTCGTCATTGTGTACCGCGGTCTTCGCCACCTACGTGAAAATTTTAGAGAGACGCGACGACGGGATGCAACGTACTTTGCATGTTGCTTGATTCACTAAAGCTTTGTTTAAAGCATAATGTGTAAAAAAATTAACTTTCTACATTACATCACTAATCCGAAATAAAAATATTATATGTAATAATTTTTGCGTCATATTTTCAATATTCAAATAAACTACGTTTTTTGCATTACTATTAAAATTTGTTTTATATAGTCCAATTTAATAAAGAGATATTTTAATTGACAAAGATATGTTTATGCTAAAACTATAAAAAATAATTCATAATTTTTTTATTTTATTACATCTCTTGTTCCGCTCAAGAGATTTTAAAGGACGATTTCGGCGGTGTCATCGACCTTTGGAAAAGAGTATCCAGGTGTATGCCGTGGCTTGTTTTCTGGAATCTCAGCACGCATGAAAACGCAATCGGATGATACTGATGGAGGGTACCGATGGAACGCTTGGAAGGCGAGTCTCTTAGCTTTCCCAGCTGAACGGTAAATGGTCCCCCTTCGGATCTTGCACGGTCAAGAGGGTGACGTGTTCACGTAACGAGAGTACGCTACGTAAGAAGGGGAAGAAGGTGGGGTAGAGGAAGGGAATGCAGCCCTGTAGTTCTTCGGGAATATGCACCGGCGGAACGGGCGGTATGCATACCAACACGTGTGCTTGCATCCGTCAAGAAACGTGAGGGGTAACGGCGAATACCCCCACGTGGGAGTGGATGCTTGAAAAATTCCTCTACAATACTTCCCCTTCTCACAGAAATTCAAAGAAATGTCACCATCCTCCGCGCAACGCGCATTACACCACTTAGATCGAGTTCTCACAGTTGAATTTTTGCGAATTAAAACTGTCATGAAATATTTAACTGCGATATTTCTAATTAATCTACTTTTTATTTCAAGAATTCAACTAGACTTTGTTAAATTAAATCTATTTTTCTTTATCATTTTTCAGCAATTACAATAATTTTGTCAAAAGCACAATACATTAATTAATACATTGTTCTTATTATATATTTACTATTATATTTAATCTTAATTTTTTAATAAATAGAATTCAAAGAAAAAATAAACATAGAATTTCTAAACTTTATGGTAACCGCATACATTAAAAAAATAAAAATTTTAAGTCAAATTAAAAAAATATTTTAGCACCGATTGTTAAAATTTCTTTTGAGAGCTCTATTTCCAATTTTAGCTTCACAGCCATCTGTCTTTCCTCGATTTAACAGTTCATTGATTTTGTAATAAACGTTAAGTCACCTGCCGGATTTTAGCGGGAAAACTTTCACGACGCCAAACTCGCAGCACCGCGCCTTCAATGCATTAAACCCACGACGCGTGGATCCCTCGCATAACGTGTCGGCTGCATGTATGGATCTAACGTGACATTAAAGGTTCTCCGACGGTGTTTTTGGCGGGAAGCAATAAGGTGTCTTGCTTTTGAGACGCGCCTGCGTAGCTTGCGCAATTCCCACACGAAGACTGTATACGCACCGAAATTTCCCCCTCGTCATCCCCTCGTTAATAACTCCCTCGACAATAGAGGGACCGTTCCTTTAGGTTCCTCAAGCAACGGGAGGAGGGGGATGCTGACTGGATAAAGACCGCCAGTTACCACCTGGAGGCACCGTGCGCCTCAACGTGGGAGCTGCTTATTCTGTGATACACCAAAGGTATATTCCAAATTTTTTTTATATCCGCAAATTTTATGTGGAAACAAGAAAATAAAATTCAAACGCACTATATTAAAATCGTGTGAATTTGTGCTTGTCTCAAATCGCTACTTAAAATTTTTTAAACTTCGAATAAAGGAGTTTGGAATAAATAATACAAAAAAGAGTGTATGGGGTAACAAATTTTGCAAGATGCTAGTCTTCCCGAGAATTCTATCTTCCAACTGCCTTATGATTGCAGCTGATAGCATCGCAACGATAGCATCGCGAATTATATAAATAATATACTATTCATGCGGAAAGAGTGGTAATTTACCGATATAGACAAACGAGAGATTCGTTGGGTAGCGTGGAAGAACCTAGGAAACAGCGACACGATATGAAACATTAATTCAACATAAGGTGCAATGTAAGGCAAATTACTCTATCATCACTCCAGCAATTTGCAATCGGCATGAATAGAGAGGCATGAATCAGAGAAGCACATGTAAAAAGATTTCTTCGAAACTCTGGGATGCCGAACACGTTAGAATTCGGTAACCCGCTAGATCGTTAGCTCCGGTATAAAATATAGTGCGAGGCACATTTACGGTCGGCATTCGAGCAATTTGTGATCTGGCAATCGGCGAGGATTGAGGATCGCGTACCTGCCCCGTTGACAGCTCGGGCTCTCAACGGACAGTCCGCCCTGTGTCGCGTTCCTCATACGCGCGGATACGCACGGTTTATTCGAAGTTGCATTGTGGATCGACGCGGACGCCGAGGTCAGAAGGTTCTGAATCATCACGATCCTTATCGGTTCTGTCGACTCTCCCGAGTTGCACGGGGAAAGGTATCCGAGACAGGTAACCCTCGGTTGCTCGAAGATAAGTCACTGCATGTCTAAGCGCCGTGGCCGATTATCGTCCTCGTCGATCGTGCTCGATTATCTGCAATTCAAAATGCCACCAAGACGACAACAACGACAACGACGACGACGACGACGACGACGACGACGACGACGACGGCGAGGATGACGACGAAGCGCGCGGCACCGTCTTTATGCGGGAGTGCTTCTGCCTTCGGCGAGCACCGATTTGTTCTCGCTCGCAATCAGCTACGTTGGCTACGTCGCTCGCATTCGCATACGCGTCACGTAGAAAGCCGTGCAATTTGTGCCACGGCGGATTGAAAGATTTCGCATCGGCAAGCCGAGTCGCAGATTAAATCGGTAGTGAAATAAAAACAATTAAAGATTTAAAAAAAGGATGTTGTGTAATCAAGGCCCTAATAAATTTATCGCACGAAACTTGGTCGTTGCTATATTATGTGCTATAAATTAAACTTAAAAAAAAAAAAAAACCCTTTGAATACGAAATATATATGAAATAAAGATTGTACACATGCATAACAAAAAAATGTATTACTGCACCCTTATATTCCTCTGACATAATTACATTGAACCTAAACGGAAGCAAAACATAATCGAATACATAACGTACAATCAGCCTTAAGACGAGCAGATTACAATCATATTGTTACCAAAACAGTGGTTGGAGCAACAACAACGGTGGACCTAATTAAAATGCCGGCGTGAGTAGCGGAGGGCGGTCGTGGGAAAGGCATAGAAATAAAGCTCTGCGAGATTTTCGAAAGACGATATCGAGAAACGTCCCTGTTTCCTCGTAGAGGAGGCCAGTATTTCGGCGACCCTCAGGGTCGAACCCTTAATCTAACCCCTTCGAGACGCGAACGTCTCTAATTTGCATGCGCGCGGCGTATGCAATACGTCTCCCTCTCTTCCTCCCCCTCTCTCTCTCTCTCCCTCATCGCGTTATGTTTTCATTCTCCTCGTTTGACCAAGTAAGCGGCAAGTAAAAACGTGACGTGACGTCACGTTACTGCGAGGAGCGAGCAGCCCCCGGCTGAAACAGCTGCTCGCAAATTTCTCACGCGTCCAAAAGCCACCGCGAGACAATTGAACTTGATTCCGGTTCGCCTGGGGTGGCTTCCTCGAGGTGTAAGAGACGAGGGCGAAGAAACGAGGGAGAGATCCGGTCCACCCGTATGGGCACGCACCTTCCGTCGCGAGGAGTCCGCCCCGATGACGCTTCCGGAAAAATCGATAGACAGGTGGAGCAGATGCAATCAGGATGCCGCGTGCTTAGATGACATGGAAATCGCCGCTGAACGTTTAAACGAAACGGTTAACGTTCCATCTTCGAGATTCAATTGTCATTTGTTTTCTTAGCGGTTGTTCGTTACTAATTTTTAATATTGTTATTTAGAAATATTTAATTAGTAACTTTTAGAAATATCTTCCGTGAACTTAGCTGCGAAAGTTATGCTCGTATAAAGAAACAAACTCTGCAATGAGCTTAGATATTTGAAATAAAAAAGCATATAGATAAATAAATCTCAATAAAATCCTTGAAACCCGTAAGAATAGATCGATGATTCTTTAGATTGCCGTCTCGCTGCGACATGATTTCGTAGTCAGGCAGTCCAGGATTCTCGTTTACGATATTATTCTTCTTTTGGGGACACGCACACGTGGCCGATCCTGTTGAATCCTGGATCTAGGTCCTTGTCGAAATGCCGCGATCAGCAGCGGTTATCGATGTCGAACTATCTCCAGACGATTCGGCGATTCGACCTCATATTCAGAACGCAGGTCCTTGCGTCCTGATCTCGCTGTTCGACTCGGCTAGATATCCTGAGGTAATATGCATTCGCCGACCAGCCGAATAAATTATGCAAACTCCCAGGGACCCGATCCGCACAATCTTCATGCATCGATTTCCCCTCTTCCTTCGATCTTATTTTCGTTTCCTTTCTTCGACGCCTTACCCGCTCCTGCTGACCTAGAACTTAGACGTCTAGGAAAAAATATATTGTAAGGATATTCCAGATGAATATCTTTACTAATCATATTAAATCTTATTCTTACTTACTAAGCTCAATGAGCTTGTAAATAAAATAATTAAATACAGATAACTTCAAAATAGATGCCCCTCTGTTGACTATATAATTTAACTACATTGTTATTACTATTACGGTGCAAACAATTATGATGACATTTTTCTTAATCAGAAACGCAACAATGTTTTTATGATTTAATAATTGTGATGCAAATCTGATGTAAAATTATGTATAAAAACTTTTAAAATATTTAACAGATTAATAAAATCGTAATAGAAAGTACATAATATTTAATAGAAACCTCGCAACATCTAATGCGTAATGGATAAAAGTGAAAATAGAACGGCGAGTGATACTAAGCGATGTTTGTTATTCGCAACTACGGCACTGGACGAAATATGAAATGCGCGTGTTGCTAAGCGAATTCAGGTCCGACCTAGCAATGGAAACTGCAACTCGGCAAGCTTCTCGGATCTAAATTCATTTATTCGGCCGCGCGCGATCGACGCAGTCTGGTTTCCGTAAGCGATGCAAATATATCGAACAACGAGGCGTGGGTCTGTTTGCAATTGCCTCCCACTCCGAGGTATCATCGCCGTTAGTTCTAAACATAACCCACGAGAAACTTTATATTTATGCCGTATAACATTGTGTCTCGGAAAATTTGTAGCATCAGTAATATTCGCATAATTGATGATAATTCATCAGTTTCGTTGTTACATCATTTCATTCATTATTACGTTTATTTTTGTTTATCATTTCGTTGGGAAATGTAATTGAAAGTAGATTAACTTAATAAAATCTAATATAGTTTCAATGATTATTTGTCACAATAAACTGTGTATTAAAATGTCAATAAAATAATAGAAATAATTTTCAATAAGTATCAAAATAACTTTTTGAAGAATTGATCCTCAAAATCCGAACTCCAAAACATTAATTTTGTTAAAAAAAAAAAAAAAAAGATCGTGTAAATTCATTTTTATCTTTGCAAAGAGGAGAGAGGAGAAAGGAGAGAGCGGCCATCGCGCGTCGCGGTTCATGACATACACGACAGAAGATGAATGCTCTGCGCTTTTGTGAGAGAGCCGCAACTCCTTGGGCTGGGATGCGTGTTTTCTTCATCCCGCTCCGACGCCGTGTGTGTACTCTTATGATGAATGTCGACATTAACTGAAACAATAATTCAATTAAGACTACCGTTATTCGCGGCTCTCGCTGGCGTCGTGAGGTCGACAGGTACGTTGCTGGTGCGCGCGTGCCTATTGTACATACTGCCTATAATATTGATGTCGATCGAACGATATGCGATTCAATGTCACTGATACTCGATTTGATGTTGACGTTATAAAATGGATTACATGATTTTAAAAGTACGTATTAAGACATACACACAAACAATTATAAGTATAATTAGTGTAATTCATTAGGCGCACAGTTTGTACTATTACTAGACCAGTAAAGATTTCCTTGTGTAAGGTAGAAATGAACAATTTAATAATGCAGTATATTCACTAGACATAAATATCAAAATAAATTTTCTCAGTTATCTTACAACTGTTTGCAAACTTAATGTTTTTTTCTTGTAATATACGAAGAGAATTTTCTGTTAAACGTTATCCTTAAGATCGTGGTAATTATGAGACAACGTGAACCTTGAAGAATTTTACTATACTTTTAAAAGTTACAAAAATTCTAATAAAATTTTAGTAAATTTTGTTAAAAGTATAGTAAAATTCTTCGAGGTTCACGTTGTCTCACAATTACCACGATTTTAAGGGTAATTTTAAGAGAAAATTCTCTCCGTGTAGAATAATATTATGAAATATAATGGCTATTTATTATATACAATGATATCATTAGAAATATCATCTTACTACCTTTTCGCAATTCTCCTTTCAATCTAAAGAGAAATTACTTTAAACTGCAATTCTTATTTCAACAAGGAAACTCGCGTTCATTATTTACGACACTGATTCGATCAAACAAGTTTCCGTACTCTCAGGTTTCGTGAGTGCATTCGAGACCATTGTTTCTACGTTTCGTCTGTGGCTTTCGGCTTCCACTCTCGCTCTTGGCGAGAGATAACGGCGTAGGAGAGAGACGAGGGTTCCTCATCGAGTATAATTATTAGTCACGCTGTGGTCAGGGAATGTATACCTGGACGCGGTCTGACCAAGACCAGAGTAGATTCCATGTTATTTCTGTTGATTACATTCATTATCGGATTTAAAGTTAGTAGACCCTTAGTTAAGAGCGTCCTGAACATCTCGTTGGTCTGCCGAATGCTACGACTCCGACTTCTGACGCACGAACACGGCAAGGAATCGCCGAGAACTATATATTAATTTTATTGGGCCGCGCCGATTATTTTGATCTGTGTTCTTCTCTGGTCTTGTATTTCGTTATTTTTCGTTTTGCCATCGCGAAAAAATAGACGTTTCCGTCGTTACTCGAAACAACCAAATCAAATGTAATGAGATCTAATTTTATAAATAAAATAAAATGACATTTAAGATAAAGTACTTTAGCTTTACAAAAATATAAACATTTAATATCAATTATTTAACTCATTTATCACAACTTTTTGAAAAATAGTAATTTGCAACTTTAATAAGTTATTTTAAATTATAAACTATATTAGAGAATTTCTAAAATTCTGCTCTCGCTTTTGGTTAGTAACTAAAAAACTGTAATAAATTTTTATCTCGCGATTTAATATTTCGTTGTTTAAAAAATAATGACTTTAATTAGAGTAAAATGCTTATACGCAACAAAGATGCGTCATTATTTACAATCAATTTATTATTTATTATAGTACGGTATTACTGTGTTAATATTATAGTACGGTATTACTGTTTTCTTTGGTATATATAATAACATTACTAATGAATTTTTCCTCGTAAGAAATGTTTGTTGAACTTTATTATTATTAATGATTGTTTATGTAGCTTGTGTATGTGTGATTAATGGTTTGATTGCAAAGCCGGTTAAGTCTTCAGATACCGTTCGTCATAAGGACTTGTGAAATACAAAGTTACTTATCAGCAGTGGAATTGCTACGCCCACGCAAGATAATGCGAAAATCGCGTACATTTATGAGGTACATATCAAATGTATTATAAGAATAAACGCTTGGGAGAAAAAGAGAGAAGTACACGCGTTGTAAAATGTTCCGTATTTCTTTCATGCAGCGGGATGATATCACAGGCCATAGGAAAAGTTTCAATCAAGCGATCAGGTCGACGCTAGGTCATCGCTTGAATTCAAAATATTTTGTTGAATATTCACTGATTTTTTAGCTCAGTCGGCGATTAAGTCATTATTGTGGCTATAAAGATAAAATTGTTGACATATTTTTCTTCGATTAATAAACAAGAAAAATCATACGTTTTTACTCACAATATTTTTTAATGAATTGTAATTACATCTAAAATTCTATTCTAATATTAATTTTAATTTAGCTTAATCTTTAATTTTTATACTTATACAAATTATTATTTTTTATTTCAAATAAATAACATTTTTAACAATCACAATATATGCTATTATGTTTTACATGATAAATCTGACCTTCTCATATCGCAGATGCATCAAAGCATGAAATGGATCAATGAAATCCACGACAGATTTTTCCGTCGGGCAATGAAATTGCTGATCGAACGACGTCATATTGGCCCCGATCGATACAATTGCGGCCAATTGTCGATGTTCCCGTTCCCCATCGATTGAATTTGCGGTGGGTGCTCGGCACATAAAACAATGCCATATCAATGCCGATGCGAATGGTACAATCAATGAGTAGTGTTCGAAACGCCCACACTAAAAATCACGCAAACACCGATAATCCGGTTTTATCGAGCTTTATTCATAAATGTGTAATTTATATGGTGTATTTTCTTTAACCAATGTGTCACCTAATTTTACCCTAATTTTTACTTTCCAATTAATCACAATAAATAAATACAAAAATATTGTGGATTATAAAACTATATGGATATTTTACTTTTAAATACAATTATAAATTGATACATAATTATAAAAGAGAAATAAAACTAGTATTTAGAACCATCATAATATTTAAAACCACAAAAGTAAATGTAATGGGTAATAACAATTGTCATAGGCATATCATGATATGTTATTACATACATATATGTAATAATCATTTTAATTGTTTATATTATAGCCTATATTTATTTTAATATTCTCAAACTATCAGTCATGTAGATAACGTTAACTATTATGCAGCCCCAATCATGGTAACTAAAAAAATGTATAGGCATAACAATATGTTTAATTTATGTTTATATAATTGTGGTAAACTTATCGGAAAGCAAAATCTCAGCTACTATCCCAGGTAACAAAAATAGAAGGTACAACTATATGCAAATAATAGTTTGATAATTCTTTATAAATAAAAACGCTATCTATTTTTCGCTACATTTGTGTCCTATTAGGATGCATATAAGAATGCTTTTGGCAGGCATTTGTTGAATTCATCGTGCAAAAATTAAACAATTTTGTAGAACACAAATATAGCAAAAAATAGATAGCGTTTTTATTTAATTCACTAATTGTCAAATATTATTCGCGGTATAGTTGTATCTGTCTACTGTTGCTACCTGGGTGTGTAGCTAATATACGGAATAAATAATTTCACATTATTCTTGTGTTTATCCTCTCGAATTCAATTTATTATTGCAAAACAAAATTTGAAACGTACAAATCACAGCAAATTGCTACAATTAATCCGTTCCCCGAAGTAACATCAATTAAATTATGAGAAATAGTATTAAACCTATTATAATTTTCAAGTTTAAATTACGTGATAAAATCTTCCATTTTAGTGCATAATTAAAATGGCATTAATTACTTTTATTGTAAGTATAAGTAATTAAAAACAAGACAAAATAAGTCAAATTTTTGCAAATTGCAACTTAAATAATAGTATTATTGTTTATTTAAACAGTTCTAAAAAGTCTCCCAATTAGTTTATTTCTGAATAACGATTCAATTGATAAAACATTTATAATGTTAAATATTAAAAATACTCTACAAAAAGTATTCTCTCTCTCTCTCTCTCTCTCTCTCTCTCTCTCTCTCTCTCTCTCTCTCTCTCTCCCCCTCTCCCTCTTTAGTATAATAGATAAAATAAATAAAATAAAAATAATTTAGTTTTCTGATAAATATGTGTAAATATGGTTAATTTATTCATAAAAATATAATTAATTAATTACAAAAAATAATATTACTTTACAGTATTAATTACATTTAAATTAGAACAAAATATTACATCTCGCATGAAAAAAATATAAAAAAATTAAAATCTATATTTTATGTAATTATCATCTGTAAAGCTTTTACATAATATACTTTGAGAAAGTCAATCTCGATACGTCAAACGAGATGATGCCGGATAAACTCATGTCTGGCTCCACTATCGATACATTAATTAAAACATCGATGCTCACCCGTGACTGGCAGCAAACTCACGCTCAGATCAATCATTTGAATATAACGTAACATTTTATTTTACTCCTATTCTTTCTCACTCGACATATCTTTTTCCTTTATAAGATATGTTTTTAGTCTTTTTCTATAAATCAATTTTTTTCATTATTTACTATTGCAAAATTTCTCACAAAAATTAAATAAGAAATGTATCAAAAATGTATTGTCTAAATAATAATTAAAAACTTTAATTTGGATTATCTTCTTAAATCTTTATGATTTCTCTTTCACATGTTCTCCTTCTACCTAAGTAAAATATATTGTTTATAATTTTATTACAAAACATTGTTTTCTTTTTACAAAATCAATTTTTTAAATCTATTTCAGTGAAGAAGCCACATTACTATTTCTGCTTTTTTTCGATTCATTATGCAGTCACATAAATAATATTAACAAATAAAATATTAGATACTTAATAATTTTTAATCTAGATTTCATTGAACAACGTATTGACAAATAAAAATGTTTTCAATTTCATATTAAATTTAATAATGAATTTATTAATAATAATTTAACAATAAATTTAATAATTTAATAGGTATTGATTACTAAGAAAGTTACTGTACAAAGTAAAAATGGGAAAGCCTATTATAATTAAAAGGATTTGCAGGTGTTTGAAATTAATTTACAATTCACATATTCCGTAATAAAGCACAGGGATAGCAAAGAATTGTGTATAGGTCTCACCACCAGTTGCTTCGAAATTACATCACTTCGTATGTAGCTAGCGCAGCGTGGGACATGACGAATAAATCTCAACCCCTGGTGGACGCACCGGGGGCGGTAGCGGACGACTTCCGAGAGAAGCGGAGAACAGAGTACGTGCTTTACCCCCGGAGAAGGGCGCGTCTCTAAGGGAGGAGTCGGGTAGCGAGGATGCCGCCGAGGAGGCGGTGGAGGAGAAGGGACGAAGAGAGGTATCGGTACGTGGCGTGGGAACGGAGGGAGAGAATGTTCACCACCCCACTCATCGCTGACTTGCTCATCGGAAGGGGAACAACGGGGGGGAGGTGAGGTTTTGCAACCCCGAGAGATGGTCGACAACGAAAATCGTCGTCGTCACTTAGTCGTTTGTCGTTCATTGACACGCGTGGGTTTGTTTTTTCCCAATCTCGACGTGAAACGCGTTAGTAAATTCGAGTGCGATTCGCGATAGGGAGAAAAAACTAACATTACTGTTGATATAAAAATATATTAGTTAACAACTTATTACGCGAAAATTCTAATGTTGATGTTTTTTTTTGCCGACGCGTGCCTTAAAGAAGAATGCAGACAGTATCGAAAGTATGTCGTGTGATCTTAGTTTTGAAGTAACTCTAGAAATGATCAATTATTATCGTCAGTAAGCGTTATTTTAATATGTTATGAAATGAATGCCGTGTTCCCCCAGAAGAATTGCCAGATTACTACCTACATGAAAATCTCTTACGATGGTGGAGGTAATACATCCGACGTACGTAAATGAAGAGCGAAGTTTTAAAGCGGTGAGTATATACAATAGATTATATAAAATGGTTATATAAAATAGTCCATAAGCGATATTATTATATTACATCACATTGAAAGCACTCGATAATTTCGCTAATGAGAGGATGCTATCATCATAATCCGTAAATAGTCTCGCATTGATGAGACGTTCTGTTAAATACAATATTATACCTGCATGAAAGTTAAATTCTGCACATAACCGTAACAAATATTTTGTCGAAAGCCGGCTGTACAAATATATCATTCGATGTTTATTTATCTACAGTTTATTTGTCATTCGTGAAAGAAGCATTTTCGTGTCGGCAAAAATCATCCAATGACATTGCATTTATAAATAACAATTCGAATTAAACCGACGTAACCTGTAATTATTCGCGTCTCGGTCAAGTGTTGGTCATAGTGTCATCAAGTTGTTGAGTCTGCGAAATCTGCATAAAGCGTATCTCCGCTTGTGTGTACCGAGAGGTTTCAAAGGTAAACGTACATTTCAAGGAAGAGAGAAGCCAAAGTAGAGTCTTTTTTTCGCAAGAGTCGAACGAGACTGCACGGGCGTGTATGAAAACGCGCGAGAGACCGGAGTATCGCGTGTAATCGAAGGAGATGGAGAAGCGCACGAGATTCGCGAATGAGAGGCTGAGACCGACGGAGAGAATGGAGTAGAAAAAGAAGGAACGCGCAAAGACGTCGGACGCGGCCGGGGGGAGGGGGAAGAGGGGGTGCCCCATGAAAGGGGAGCCCGGAGGACCGAGGGGAGACCGTGCGTGCCCCACTCCCGCTGACCCTCTCTCTCCCTACCAAGGCTTGTGTCGCGTGTCCCATCTCCCACTTTTCTCCTACCGACACGTACACCGACACCACCGTCGCCGTTGCCGCGAATCCGGTGTACCCACACGCGCGATCACGCGCGCCCATGTGTGCATCTGCAAGTGGTTCCGCCGTAGGTATTCCCCGCGCATTCGTTCCGATGGAAAATGCAGTATCCTATCGACGCGAAAGAAAGAGAGAAAGAAAAAGAGAGAGAGAGAGAGAAAGAGAGGGTGGCCCGCGCGGGTTAGCGTGGATTTGGAAGGGGGGGGGGGGTGGCGAGGGATAGCAGGGTACCGTCGTGCATGTCTGTCGGAGATGCATGCGCGCGAGCGCGCGCGCGAACGGCGGTGTGACGGCGGCCACGCGTGTGGTGGAAATGGTGGAAAGAGAGACCCCGTCGGAAGAGAGGAACGAGAGGACGAGAGAAGAGACGTAGGAGAGAGAGGTGAGACTTCTCCTCAGGGGCCTTAGTCGCCGACTGTCCGCTACTACGCGCGGTGTTAACACCACTATCGTCGTCATCGTCCGACCCTCTCTCTCTTTCCCCGTCTCTCCTTCGCATCGCTCTACCCTATCTCTCCCTTTCCGTCTCACCTGTTGCGGCGCACCCCTTTGATCCAATCGTGTTTTCGCGCGCCCCGCATGAGGATCGCACTTCGCAGCGATGCGACGCGCATTATCTCATTCAGTATCCTTGGAGTTATCACGTGTCCCGGAAACAGCCAGAGCACGACCGGATCAGCGAGATCTTCGAAAGAAATCGCGCGGAGTGGACCGATTGTATCGCTTCTGGATGTCAGATTAATCGACTCGTGGATTTCGATCGGGAAAGAAGTGTCTCAAAAACCGTAAGCTTCTATCACGAATAGAAGAAAATTATTGCCTGCAGTGTGAGAGAATAGTCCCGAGAAAGAACTTTCAGAAATATCGAAAAGTCACGATTGAGATTAGAATGATACGACGGTAAACGTTGGAAACTTCGTGGACTTGGTCTGCTTACGGATAACTTATCGTTCTAAGATCAATAAATCCGTGACATGACGATCGTGGATGTGGAAAGTGTCGAGCGCGGGGTACAAACAAGATTGTTATACTCCACTCCGAGAGGAGAATCTCCGAGTTTATCGTATTGAAAGTAATTATTTTCACGTGAATTGCTGGGCGCAAATTGTCGGGCAATTTGCGAGAGATAAGAAATGAAACACTGCTGATCAATTTGTGATCGTGTCGGTTCTCTTTTCGCAAGGGTGGAAGATTGACTCGCTTGAAAAGTGTGTTTCGAAAAGTGTCAGACAAATATGAGTCCCAAGTGATGTGGAGTGTTAGCTATGAAGTGTACTGACACTGAAAGGTGTTCTCCATCTCACCGGCACCATTGAACGACCGTCGATAAACGGATTCACGCTGCCATCTGCACGAGAGGTGAGATCATCGCGAAATCATTCCTTATCAGAACATTTATCGAATTCATGTATGGTAATTTTCCCTTGAATCAAACTCTGGATACATGAAAAAAAAAAAGATCGTAGAAGAGGAGAGTTATTCAAAGTAGAATGCTCGCTCATTTGTTATATTTTAATGTTAAACGTATTTCTTCTCCTATATATTTTTAATTAAAAAAGAACTTCGTAACTTAATAATAAATAAGTATTGTATTATATATATAAATCACCTATTATATTTATATTATTATTATTACTATTATATTTATACTCCCAATAAGAACAGGTCCGAATTAACGATCGAGAAATATTAATTCAACAATTTGAACAAATCCGTCTGCAATTACGAGCATTCTATTACAGTTGTGTCTATCGCGTTTACACTCAACTGTCATGAAATTAAAACGTATCAATATTGGTGTAGTGGCTGTGCAAATGTATTCAATTGTCGCATGTTCTTTTTCTGTTAATCTGTTAATCATTTATCAAAGCATCTGAATTACTTAAATTTCATAAGGAACATTAAAGACAATAAAGGAGTTTTAACATTATAAACATTATTCAGGTCGTCAGAGATTATCGGCTAAAGTTCGCGTACTAATTGCTACAGGACAGCGGGGACAAATGGTCCAACGAATGTAAAATGGTCGTTTGCCTTATCAGAGATCGTTAGAGTGGCATAGAACCTATCTATATACATACATCTCTCCGAAATATTTATTAACGCTTCCGGCAGATTGACAATTAAATCGGTTCTCTTTATCCCGTTTATGTGCACGTGCGTTCACGGAACTCGGGCATCATCATCCCCGGCCCAAGTACAACGGGGTCCGAGCTGTAAACCTGTCAACGGAAACGATAAGCGAACGTTAACTGTATGAACGCGCCAGCAAAACAAAACATTACTTTTGGTAAAAATAAACTTTCGAATGATATCATTTACGGAGAATGCGTACCGAGAGCGAGTCTCTCATCCGCGCTCGCGTCCACGCGTTTAACGAGCGGTAATAAAAATATCTAATAAGCTACCGCCACAATAATTAATTCCGGCAATAGCATTAATCGTTGCCATCGAGGGGGGCAATTATTTTTAAATGTACTGCCGTTACGCCGTTTCGTCGTAAAATTCGCTATACTGCTGATGCTTTTTCTACCCAATATCCCGTAGCAGTGTAAAATGCCGGTTCTTTCGAAAAGCAAGATGAGCATTTACCGCGCATAAACGGAGCCTATCTTCGGAGCAATCAACCCCGATAAAAATATTGTTTCAGATATTTTATACATACTATATATTTTAAGGAAATAGTTGCACTTACATTGGACTTACGTTAGAACATAATTTTGAATTAAGACAAGAGCGTGTCGTTAAACTAGTGACTTATAAACTGATATTGATTTTGCCTATATTTAATGTCGCTTTCTCAGAGATTTCTAATTCGTAAGGTGGTAGTTACATTCATGCGCGAAAAGTCACTCGATATTCCGCTTCGGGATTTTCCGCCGTAAGTAATGGCACACACGCGGGATATCACATAAATCGCGCATGAGTGTGCGGAATAAAAGGAAAAGAAGCGAGAGCTGAGGGTAGACACTACATCTAATGTAGATACACTATCGGACAATAACAGTGGCGCGTACACGCTGGCACACGCGCACGATTCGGTACTTACATAATTCGCGCATGTTACAAGTAGTAACGCGGGTAGCCGACATGCAATCCGCTCATTCTTTCGCGGTTGGAACTGATCGCATCTGAGATACGGGCCGGACGGGTAGCCCGTAAGGATACGTCAGCGCAAACAGCTCCAGGAAAATAGACCACTCCTTCGCTCGCTCTACAGCGCGCGAAAATCACCTTTTAACCTTAGACGTAATATCTGCTTTAGATATCTATATCTTCATATTGCTTTAAGTAGAAATGAAGGGAGCAGGCTTACTTATATCTTATATTTCAGTTGCATGTTCAATTTTCATACGTCTTATTGGGCCTTCTGTAATCCTTCTGCCAAGAGATAAAATGCTTTTTTTTTTTTTCAAAGAAGTTTTTACGTTCTCTCTCCAATTTTATTTTAAGTTTTAATAATTAGAACACTGATTGGTATTAAATAATTGGTATTTAATAGTTTAACACACAATATTCGTAATTTTACAAAGTTGCAATCAAGATTATATTTTTTGTTGATTTTTTGGACAAAAATATAACATGCTTAATTTTACAATGCAGAACACAACAAATCAATATTTGTTTTCTATTATTGTTAATACGAAAATATAGAGCAACGAGTTATAATATAAGGAATATCACAGATATTATATTTGTGCAATCAAAATGAAGATTGCAAGATTAGAGCCACCTTAGAATCCAGTTATCATTGTTATACTCAACTACAATTACATTCGTGAGAGTATTTATTGCCATCCGCGTCATTATTCGCAATTTCCACCCACACGATTTGCAACGCAATCCTGGCATGTGCGACTGAAGCATTTATTCGCAGGACAATTTGCCGAAAACTGTTCACCATTTGCGCACACGTAGTACAGCCCACAATCGTCGCAGTCGTGAGCTATTTTAGATATCGGCGGGAGATTATCATTTTCATCCTTTCCAGGACAATGAGCGCAACCGGCTCGCCATGGCCAATCGCAGACCTGTTCACGCCTGTTGTAGTGTAACCTTGTAGATGGATCTCCCTTTTTCATTAAAGGACAGTCTAGCACGACTCCTACGCCCCACACGCATTTGTAGAATTTCGTGCAATCGGTTTCGTGTGGGAGATGGATTGTCTCATTGATTGTTCCTGGGAATGGACATTTTAGCGGAATATCTTCGTAGAATCTTTCCTTCTTAATCAATTGTTCAAGTTGATCTTCCTTCGCAGTAATCTCAGTACACAATGCCAGAAAAGCGATGGCAATTACGTGTATTCCTGTACCAAACAAAGTTATATTACTAAGACGTTAATCGCAATTAAACCGTAACATAATTGATTTTGATTTTGATCAATCATATTTTTATAAATTTGAATCAATAAAGAACTCTCGTAAATATATAAATATGTCTCTACTTGTTTCATATTAATAATCTCATTACAAAAATACAACACTTACCCTTCATTGCGTATTGAATCCGAGATGTTGAAAAAGGAAAAATGTATCGTTATATTAACACTCAACGTTTAAATGCAGATTGCAAGTCAACTCAAGTCAAATCGGTTTTTTATATGCAATATCGAAATGCAAGGACAGATTATCGTATCGATAAATTTAATATTAAGAATCTTCTTCCTGTTTATATAATATGTGAAAAAATTTTATCTTTTTCCTTAAAAAATTAGTAAAATTTTTCCTGGTTATATTAGTAGAATCCCTATCGTTTCGTAAAAAAATCTTTATATCATCAAATTTTCGTTGTAAATAATAAGTAATTTCAGTCAGTGTGTTCGCTCCCCTCCTCCTCTTAATCTGAATCACTGATAAACAATGAATATTCATTGATAATCACTGCAAATCAATGAGTAATACGCGTATTCCAAATCAGATAATAAATTTTGTTTTATCGAACATAATATATAAATATAATATTGATACAATAATATTAATAAAAGATACTTAAAAAATAATAATAGTAATAATTTTAAAAAAAACACGAAGATAACTCCTGACCTTCAGAAGTTAGAATCATGAAAACTTTTATCTTTCTACAAATTTTTAACAAATTTTTAACAAATTTTTAACAAATATGTTATTGCATCGTGACTCAAAGAAGTACATAAATTCTTAAATTAAATATAATCTTCTAATAGCAGTCTTATAATATTGCTCTTAGAATTCATCTCAATTAAGCTTCGCTTAATAACGTTATCGAAGCACATAATCTGCCGTCAAATACGATATAAAAAAAAAAAGAAGAATGAGTTCAAACGAGAATTTCTCGCATACGTTCGGACGAGGTGAACAAGTGTGTAATCGGTTAATCCTACGCGGACGTCTCACAGGATATCTCCGTGCCAACGAAGAGAGTTGGAATGATATTAAAATACAACGAGATACGGTCAACCCGTCGCCGTTGTTGAGAAATCCTGACTCCAACATCACCGCGCAGTAACATTGTAACTCTGGCCTGATAATCCGGTAGCATAACAAGTAGCTGCCCGTTCCACGGCAATATTCATTGTACTATACTATATGTGCAACGCATAAAACTGTCTCATCTCTCTATACATGTCCAAAATCAATGTATACATACGAGTTTATTATTCTATATGTAATAAAACAGCTGTATATAATTTTATAAAATCTTTGTTAAATCTACATTATGCTAGAAATTGTATGATATGTGTGTATATCATTCTCCTTTATCAGCCATTTATTATTACTTGGATGACTATTATGATATAATCTGTTTACTATAAATAAAATATGTGTGTGTGTAATAATAATATACAATGATTTAATAGAGCTTCCAACAAAAGCTTGAAAATCAATATTTAATAAGTTAACTCTAATTTGTAATTGCTTCTGCATTATTATATAAAAAGGAAAATAAAAATACAAAAATATTAGATTACAAGACAATAATGAGAATATTGGATATATATTCTGAAGTTAATTCCAAATGTGCTCATTGCTCGATTTTAAATAGCATGTAATTATGCCTGTGGCGTTCAATATTAGTATTCATCAAGTACGCCAATCAACGAGAAATAAAACATTTTACGTTTACAATAATAATGTTTGTATTATATTATAAAAACTGAATTTTGTTAAAAAAGGAAGTTGGAGTATAATTAATAATTCTTTAACGTAAAACATACATTCTCCCCGAAGGGATTTCTACATCGATTGATTTGTTATTTACGTTTTGTCATCGCATAGCGTTGTGTACGAACATACATAAACAAACCTGTAAATACGGAACACAACGTAGTGAAAGTAGCTTCGAGAGCTTGGATTTGTTTCACTAGATCTATTATTTGTAATTTATTAGCAATGTTATGACGGCGTTCGATACAAAGTTTGTTTGCGATACATCAAAACGCTATAAAGAAATTCCAATATATTGATCGTTATGCGGGCCAATATAACGGCAATGCCGTTAACGACTGAACACGCTACGATAATATATTCAATGCTATGAAAATCTAATACATCTACCGCGTGCATCCGCGCGTGATCTTGTACGTTATACCTAAAATGTAAATTATATTTTGATAATCAAGAATTTTTAATAGTTTTTTATATCGAAATGCAAAATCAATTTTGCACTTTGCGTATAATTTAAATAGTAATCAACCAACTTACACTATTTTATCGTAAATTTTATTTAATGTACTATACTTCAAAATTATTACTTTTCTAATAAAATACTTTCTTTAATCTTAATATTATTTATAATGTAACGAATCTGATGAGACGAATCTACAGTCACAATTCCAGGGACAACAAAGCAAAATCGTAAGTTTTAATATCGGCTGCTATCATTCGATCATAAATCCCCATGCAATTCCGGTTATCGCGTCGAAGTAGACTGCCGCTCAGCGGCAATTTGTTATCGACCGATTTATTGCATTTCAACGGCTGTCGCGGAACGTCGTGGCAAACGAAAGTATCTATTCAGGAATTGCGATTTCTGTCGACAGAGTATGTCAGTGTGCAGTGAAGAAATATCAACGCACTGCGCTGTAACCCTCTGCTCGCCGTACGCACCAGTAGCATAGCAACTAGGGGCTGAATGTACCGACCTTATTGTATATACGTACCATATATCACTGTGTAGCTCTCGCATGTCCGAACTTGCACGCACGCACGTACGCACGCACGTACGCACGTACGCATGCAGGTACGCATGCACATACGTACGTACGGACGCCTAGGGGCTGGATTATGTGCACGCGTCATACGTATAAATACGTTCCGCGTGGCGATCATATGCGCGCGAGCAGCGTGTGTGCGTGTATGCGACTGCCCTAAAGGAGACAGATGCGTAGCGCGCACGCATTTGCGTCCTGGCACGCGAGCACCCTCGCGCGACTCTTTTCTCTCGCACTACAGGCTTGCCGGACAATTCCGCCATCACTCAATGAGATGTCAATGGTGCGTCTTGCAATAACCACATAAACTGTGTCCTATATGAACGATCGTATATTTTAAAACTATTTTCGAAATTCATGTGAATAAAAAATACATTTTTTTAATCACATTAAAGCAATATAGTGGCCTTGTATGTAGATGAAAGTTTTAAACAAAGAAAAAATAAATTATTGTAACAAAAAAACAATTATAATATAAGAAAAATAACTCACCGATAATGAAGCGTGAAATGTCTTCCACAAACTAATTTTTTAACTCTTTAATTATCTCTGACTTATATATTACTTTTAATTAATCATTTCACTTATCATTATTTCTGATATTAATTTTAATATAAATTAAAATAGTAAAAAAATGAAGAAATGCTTTCACTAAATTTAAAATATCCTTATTATTTATTCTCTTATAATATTCGTTATTAATTTTTTAGATTTTCACATTTCAAGTCCTGTCGAAAGTTTATTGCAGTGCAATTATCAATTTCCCATGTATTTTAAGATGCGAATCAGATTGCGTCATAATCAAAAAGCGAAATCTCTACGATACATATCCGTCGTGGTCATCATTGTCGGGTGGTCTGGTTTATACATAAAAAGATCCGTACGTGCGAGAGGGACACGTGCCGCAGGAATCGCAACTTTAACGGAGCAGCTGGCGAGGCAAGCCAAAAGAAACATCGAGGAGTTCCCTAGTCTAGACCTAGATCCGTCTCTAGACGATCAGATGGACGGGCAAGCAAACGGACAAACGGAAGGGAAGGAGAAAGAGATAGATCGCCAGACGTAAGGCCCAAAGATCACGACGGTGGTAGCACGTGCCCCATTCAAGACGCCGTCTTGCTGCTAGGGGCCCTCCACCCTCGTAACTTAGCCTCACCTAATCCAACCTCCTTCTCTAGCCAGGACTATTCAACCGGTGACGAGACGAGCTCTTTGTGACCTGAGTTCGATCAAAGTAGCGCTAGTACTGATTCAACCGCCGCCGTCTCGTTTTCTTTCACTGCTTTTTTATCGCGCTACACATCAGGAAGTTATAACGTCCGCTGCCTTTCGACGGGACCTACGAGGCCCCCCCGAACTTAAGACGGCTAATCAGCGGGAAATAATAGAACAGCGAACAATAATAAAGATTAGGTAGTGTGATGTTTCGGCTTTCAGCACGTAGCTCTTGAAACTTTGACATTCTTTTTTTTTTTTAAATACCACAATGGCTCGCGAAGCCTGAGTTTTTTCCGAAGCGTGTAAAGTACTGATATGTATATACACAGTTTGTATGCAAATAAATTTTATTTTATAGTAACAGAATGTATAAACACAAGCAAAACAAAAAACTGATGAACAGATTTTGCAAGCCTCATTCATTAATCTGTTAATCATGTTGAAAATATTGCACTATCTGTATTAAAATATATATATATTTATTTATTTTTATCAGATTTGATTTTAATAATCACTCTTTTTCCGTGTTTTTAATAACCGTTATTCAAATTTACATTTTCTTACATAGAGAAGTAATGAAGAAAAATTATATAGGTTACTTTACAATATATTAAATTTAATATCAGAAATAATGATAAGTGAATACAGAAAAACAATCAGAAAAAGTGTGATAATTGTAATTTATCAAATCTGTTGTGTATAGAAGCCGCAAGTTGACATCCATTCTATTGCTTTATTCTGCACGTTCACCCAACTGTATCTCCATTTTCCTTTTTCTTCAAACAACATCCAATTCCTTTTTCTACAAAGAAAACTTTCCAATAGTGAGTGCCAATTTGTCAAAGGTTCGCAGACAAATGGACATTTAGCGCGCGTAACCGCCCCCGCACATAAATCAGGAAGAGAATATTAGCTTGTAGAACGTTTTCACGCCCTTCAGAGCCCTATAGGGATTGCTTTCACTGCCTCTTGTAAACTCAGTAGCCATAAAAGTTCGGAAGCATTTTAGAAACTTTGACTTTTCTTTCGGAATAGAAAAGAGAAGATAGGAGGGCAATAGGACAACGCGGATGGACCACCCGTTGTTCCTGTTTGCACCATTTAAGGACAACGGTACGCAAGCTACACGCCTTGAAATTGTAACGGACATCGTCGTCCCGTTCAAAGAACCGTAAAGATTCCAAGTCCACCCGCAATAGATGAAAAGAGAAAAAGAATGATGAAAACCGACTAAAGGAGCATAAAACCTTCCTAACACCAGATCAGGCTTTTTTCTCCTCGAGAGGCGTGTCATCGTTATAATTCCTCAATTTGACCGAAGACACTCTCTCTTTTTATCTTTTATTAGATATTATTTCTTTACTTTTGTATATTATAATAATCCGTAAAATTTAGCAATCAAAATTTAGTAAATATTAAAATTCAAATATCTACACACGCACATACTATATTCATATCATATCTTACTTAAAATACACTTACATACACTGAAAATTATGGAAAAACAAAAATATGAAATACGGAGTTATTTTTTTTTTATAATTTTGAACATTTTCTGCTAAACGTTCGTTTCTGCATCATAATAGGTGTGTATCAGCACGCTCGCATGACGCGTCGCTACTGGACGCTACCGCGGTTAGCGTAGCGGCGGTGAACCAATTCAGGTTTTCTTTAGGGCTCGACTTCTCTTTTCAGATCGTCTCGAAAGGAGAGCTCGATATTCTTTCAGAAGAGCGATAAAGGTTCCGCGCGCCCGGGCGCACGCTGAAAGGAGGACTCTTGCAGCGTGTGAAACCATCGGCGCGATCTGCCGCGGGCGATCGTTAATAATAAGGCTTCATTATGGCCCGCGAGGAAACTGTATATAGGCGTACAATTACGCGTCAATTCTGTCAACGTACATCGCCACGTCGCGGGATGCCTATTTCTAAAGAGAATTGTAGTACACTCATGATGCACACGTACGCTGTAATACGCAAGCTTCTTAGAAAACATTTCTTTTTAATCTAAAATATATTTTTAAATTCTTCCTGATCGTGTAGACTACTACATTGGTTAAAAATATCATCTTTTGCTAAAAAAGAAAAGTGCAATCTATATATGACATTAATATTTAAGATATTTTTTATATATCTTAAATGCATCAATTTTATGACATTTGCACATTGAATTTAAAACCGAAAACATTAAGTTGTACTTGCACGTTTTCTATTTTTTACAATTATATCTATATATTCTTGAGCAGTTAAACAAAATTTGAAGTTGCCTTAAATATTTAAGAAAGAAAGAACACTTTTTCTTTCTTCCCAGATTACTCTGTTCGAAAAGATTTTCTCAAAGCAAATCGCGGATGAGGTCTTTACAAGCAATTATCCTCCGATTTCTAGTAGAAGTAGACGTAACGCAACATGACGGGCGACTCGGCGTTGCGCACCTCTCGCGAAAGATACAAATTGAGATAGCTGCATCGCACAGAGGGCTACATCGCACCCCTGCGGCTTCGTTGTTCCTGTGCCATTGTCTCGTGAATATGTGTACGGTGAGGGGGCGGAGGGGGAACCTAAAAGGCACGTACACGCGTGGTTTACACGCGGAGTACAAGGCAAGCTGCAACAGCCAGCGTCTCGTCATAACGGTCGCCGACGAGGTCACAGGGAATACGGGCGACAGGACAGGCAGCCAGCCCGAGGGCCATTATTGTGCGCGGACGACGATCTTTATATGAGATCTTACACGGGGCCCTACGGGGGCCCCTTTCTACCCCGCGCCGTGCGCCGATAGCAGTGCGGAGGGTGCTGCGGTTTCACTATTTTTCTCTCCCTCATCAGTCCCTCCCGTTTCTTCCACAGACTGGAGCTCTCTGTAATACAACCCTCCCCTCTTCGTCGCCTTACAAATTTCTTTAAACCTTGAAAAACATTATATTGCGCGAAGAAAGAAGAATTTTGGGACTCGAAGGATAGTCGCCGGTTAATAATACACAGCTTCATTAATTGTAAATTAATTCAAAACGGATAATATTTAATATTATTTTCTGCCTTATTCATTCTGGTTGTGTTTTTGTTAAAACCTTTACCTTTAAAGTATAATAATTGTCATCGTATTTTATTTTTAAAGAAGAGAAATAGAGATTAATAGAATTTTGCAAAATATCTTCTGCTCTTTTTCTATATCTTCAATATCTCATTTGTCTTCAGATTCGCGGACTCATCATAATTGTACCCATTTAAATTGTTACCCAACAAGAGGATCGAGAACGCCAAAATAATGTCTTTACTATCACTTCGCTTATCGTCGCGTTTATTCTTTAAAGAATTCCACTCTCGCAATTAATCTTCGCAACGACGGAAGTGTCCTTCGTTAAAAAAAAAAATGATTTCTTACTTGCCGAGCCATTATTTATGTTACATAACTGATGTTACAATCCTGTAAATACATGTATTCGCATCTAGATTCCGCCAGGAATATATCTCCCCGAGAATAAATCGTGTTCTCCTTCTCCCTCGCTCTTTCTCTCCATCCTCAGTGTCACGGCAGAAACACACACTCGAACGGCGGCGGTGGCGATAGCATGGTAGGGGCAAATCCTAATGAGGATTCCCTCTCTACACCGGCTACAGGCCGATCGGCGCAAAGTAAATGAGCAGGTGCCTCTGGTATGCGCCCCGCCTACGCTTTCCACTCCGCTCCTCGTTCTCCACGCACGTCTTACCGACTAGGCTTTTCGTTTTTTCTCTCGCTCTCTCTCTCTCTCTCTCGTCTTGCGCTCTCGTGATGGGAGATTGCGTGGAAAAATGGTCGCCGCGCCCAACGAATTATTCGTTTTCCTCCGTAGTCTTTCCTCGCCGAACCTATCCCCTTTCCTACAAACGCGACCAGTCAGGACCGTATTAGGGTGCATTAGGAAAGGCAACGTCATAATTCACGCTCGAATTCTCGGTGTTCCGCTTCGCCACGTTTGGGAACCTGTTGCGCTACGCGTTGTTGTGTCGTAGGTGGATCGTGTAAATTACTTCTGTATTCTGTGTGCCACTTTCATGATGCAGGGGCATTAAGTTTCCTCTGTCCTCTTTATGTTACTTCTATGGCCCATGTACTAATCCGTATATTTATGATTCCCAAGCAACGCTCGACCTTTCCATTATATTACTTTACAAGTTTATTCCACGGATATCTTGAAGATTAAATTATATTTACACGGACATGCAATCTCCCCCCTCAAAAAAAATTCACAACTCTAATAATAATTTTAAGTTAATTGAGATAATTACAGAATATGTCAAAATAATAACTGTCTTATTAAATATTTTTAAAAAGCTAATTTTTAAGTAGTTCTTCAGCAACAGTAAAATTACATTACAAAAAATTTAAAAACTTTCTCATATAATAAACACCTACCTCGATTTTTAAAATTTTTCTGACTTATGGCTTGTTATATAATCATATAACGAGTGTATTGAATTCAGACTTGTTTCTTCCCTCGACGAAAACAATCGAAAGTATAAATCGACATACAATTCCCTTATCTGTTCAATCACGAATGACAAATTGACGGGACGGTCGTTAGACTTTCAGCCTTGAAGAGAGACCTTCCGAAGGTGAGCAGAGGCGGTGACACGGCTGGCTAAATCGGGAGGAGAGTTCTCGGAGCAAGACTCCTCTCTTCTAGTCGTACGTGCCCGCGAAGAGGTCTTCGAGACAGAGCAAACGCGCGCGCTTTTTTAATACCCGTAGTCGTGCATGTTCAGTTGCGTGCTCGCGCATGAACGCGCGCTCGCGCGCGCGTACCTGCACGTGTTTGCTTAAAATCTTGACGCATGACCGACCGTTTGATTTGTTTTTCCTTCCTCAGGGCCGGTAGTATAGAAACTAAAATGTCGGACACAAGATTCAACCCTTTAACAATACCAAGAAATTTTTCCTACCAGGAAAACAGGGATTTTTTATTCTATAAATTCGAATTATAATATCAATTTTTTGTTTAACTGTTATTAACTTATTTTAAAAAATATTATGTTAAACGGTGAAAAAATTCATATTTGCTTTTTAGTGCTTCCCTTATAATACTGGGCAGTATTAAATTAGCCAGTAACTATTACTTATTTTGAGTATTAAAAGCATTAACAATGATACTTTTGATACTAAGAGTAAATATTAATTACTGGCCAATTTAATGTAATTTTGTATTACAATTATAAAGATTTTATTTAATGTAATTAAATTAAATATTTGATAGTGATGATCGTAGGTATGTGCGAAATATCTTGTTTTGACTACGCAAAAAGTATCCCTTTCAATCAAAAGCTATCGATACTTTTTTTATACGATATGATAATTATTTAAACAAAACAGCAGGCTAACATCAACGTGACGTTAAAATGAATTGCGAGCAGAGCAGAAAGTTTAATAATTATTTTAATCATTTTGAAATCGTTTTGGCATCATTTTAATATCATGATAACTTTTTGATCTACTTGGATGTTGCTTGATAAAACTCTCTTTGTTATTCCTTGTGTGTAGTTTAAAAAAGATAAAATTGTGTTTTACACGACTAGGAATTAATTTCACAGGTCCATAAGTTATTATACCGTTACCGTTATTGAATGCAATCGTTTAAAGTTTAAATGATAACGCGAAAGTCTTATTCGATCTTGAGATCCACGAATCCGAGCCTGCACGATTTCTGGAAGAGAAAAGTCACCGTCCGTCCTTCGTCGATCGTACACTACTGGCGACCTTAACGACGTATACGTCTCACTCCGTTCGTCTTCCAAAGTTATCGTATCTTCTCTCGCCTCTCGGAAAAGGACGAACACCTCCCTACCGGACCTTCCTTCGCCGCGGTATGTAAATACGAGAAACGAGAAGGCTCCTCATCTCGGACGACCGACCGCGGTGCATCGTATCGTATTCCGCAGCCATTTGTCTTCGCGATCCGGGATTACGTTACCACGATGATACACGATGACATTTATTTCGGGATTTGTTCGACTCGGGCCGTGGTCCTTTCTTTCCTACCCGGGAATCCTTCGTGAATACTCCTTTCGTCGCGAGGCACGCGCGTTTGTGCGCAGCCGGAATCGTGCGAAATAAATATAAGTGCGAAAAAGGCAGTTTCATAAAAATTATTCTTACATTATCATATATAACAATGAGACAAGATTTATCTACTTAAGAAGCCTATTAGTGAAATAAGGACATAAAAAAACAACATCAATTTGAATTTCTGCGAAATGCCAGAATTCTGTAATAAAACGGAGAAATGATGAAAATTATTTCTCTGTTACATAGCTTAAACCGTTAAATCTCGAATTTAAAAAATCATACTTCCTAGTAGCACGTGTAAAACTATGGCGGGTTAGATCTCTGTTACCGGTATACCGTATTCTCTTGTCAGGCAGAGGATTAGCAAAATCTGATATAACGTGACATTACGAGCGCGAAGATTCTGTAAACGCAGATGCCGTTACGAAATCCTAACGTAACGCGCACGAGCTCCCTAAAAAAGGGAGTGCATGGCGGAGATCAAACAGCTGGATCATCTCGTGCGTGCCTTTAGGTAAGGATCTCTTTCTTGCGGGAAAGGTGGGTATATACCCAGGTGCAAGGCTCGAAAGGCGTGCGTCACAATGCGAGTACGTACGCACGCGTGGTTTGTGCGACGTGACGTGAAAGTCGCGAGTAAAAAAAAAAAGAAGAAGAAAAGGAAGTGCAGTCTTTGCGTTAACACGAGTCAATGACCGTTTTCTATCTTCCCGGGAAGTGTATTCAAAAAGTCGCGGGAAATCTATGTATTTTTATCACATTGCTATCATCAAATTGAAAAATATACATAATCATAAATATAATAGATATGCGGATATAATTAAATGTATATGTAAACATGATAATTTGTAATAATAAAGATTAAAAATTAATTTGTGACAAAAACGCAGAAATTAAGAGAAAGAAACAATTATTCAAACACGTATTCAAATGCGCTCGGCAAATGAGCAATTATGAAAGTATTGAGTAACAATTGTTTGTGATTGACATATAATTTTAGATTCTTCAATTAGATTTATCTTTTAGAATTCTATTGATAGAATCAATATGATTATTTGCTTAACAGAGTCATTCACCACTGTCTATCGTATTGCGTTCTCTTAATAGAGAAGTACATGTAGATATGTAGACATCGAATCGAGGAAGTGGCGATCAGAACGCAAATTAATCGCTTCATATCTAACAAAGAGGTCAGGAAACAACGAGATATATGGCGATCTATATGTATTGCATATGCGTTGTGTCGCACGGTCCAACCTGTAATTACGTTAGATTTTACGGACCGGCCGGCGACGA